>NC_079199.1:93087916-93175416 GCF_029499605.1 Hyla sarda | reverse complement strand
TCTTGTGTGAATAGGAGCAACTCAGGAACTTGGCGACACAGAAAGAGCAGTCCTTACTTTATTCTATGATCCGGAGCGAGCAAAGTCATGGAAGAAGATCTATTTTTACAGCATCTCTACGGGCAAACACTTCCTGGAGCAAATTCTGGTGTGTGATCTCAGTGCGTATAGGGTCCCTTTCACACAATAAATTCATCCATTTTCAAGACCCGTTAAAATGTTTCGTTATGAAAACCCTTAAAATCGTCCGTTACAAAATCTAATACGGCCGTTACAAAATCCCATTATAGTCTACGGGATTTTTACATTACCCGTTTTAACCCATCATAGCCCGTTACTTTCTCCCGTCGCAGGATAACACATGTTATTAATAAAGGGCTATGACGGGTTAAAACAGATTAATGAAAAATCCCATAGACTATAATGGGATTTTGTAACGACCATTTTTAATAGTTTTATTAACGGTTCATTATAACAGATCTTAGTGTACCCGTCAGATCCAACAAAAAACATTTTTTTTATATATTACTCAGTACCTAATCCTGACCATGTACATCTATTTTTTTTTTTTTGTCTAGCATCTTTATTTTTTATTACACTGTTAATTTAGCTCACTAGTCTGAATTCCTCTCAAAGGGAGGGGCGTGGCCTCACTGTGCAGGTCTCCGCCCCCTCCCTCAGTATGCTGTCTGCTCACATCTCCCCTAGCATTAGCCAAACTACAACTCCCAGCTTGTCCTCACTGACAGTAGCGGGACACAAGCTGACAGTGGGAGGAATTTTCCTCCAGCTCTGAGCCCTGCACTCACAGCTGTCAATCAAGGAAGTGTGTCCATGACATTGGTGATGACGCATGGACACAGCAGGACTAGTATGTGTCCAAGCAGGCTGGGGGGTGTGGCTGGGAGTTGGGGGGATGGAATACAGTTTGAGCACCCCACGGTGCTGATGCTCCAAAACTAGTAGAGGGCGGCAACTATCTCTGTTTTTAAATAGTAATCCAGCTTTTCCAGATAAAGAAGGGTAACTGCAGATCCTTATAATTTCTAATTAGAGGATTATCCCTCAATAGACTTGCACCTCTGGAGCTGGTTATTTGTTTTTAAACTACTTGTCACTGGTATCTTAACATGAGTACTAAAAGTTGCATTTTAATAAGGAGGGGTTCTCAATAAAGGGGTCTTGTGCCCTGGGCTTAGGCCCTGGGTTTTTGTAAATTCATTGAATTGTGGTTCCTGACCCACCCAGGGGATTGCTTTGAGAGTGTGAGTTGTACACATGGTATAAAAGGCACTCAGCATCTTTTAACCCATGTAGACAGGAAAGATATAAAAGTTGCTCCTGGAGCCACAAGCTGTCTCGGGTATGAAGAGCGATGTCCATCTAGTGTTAACAAAGCAAAGGTCCTGCCCTTAGTTTGAAAGTTATGTGCGATTTTACAGCTGTAATGGGAATTTTACCACTTCAAAAAGTGCACCTTAAAGGCGTACTCCGCCCCTGGCATCTTATCCCCTATCCAATGGATAGGGGATAAGATGTTAGATCGCCGTGGTCCCGCTGCTGGGGACCCGGGGATCACCGCTGCGGCACCGCGCTATCATTACGGCACAGAGCGAGTTCGCTCTGTGCGTAATGACGGGCGATACAGGGGCCGGAGCAGCGTGACGTCATGGCTCCGCTCCTCATGACATCACGGCCCGTCGCCTTAAAGCAAGTCAATGGCAGGGGGCGTGACGACCGCCACGCCCCCTCCCATATACTTGTATTGAGGGGGCTGGCCGTGACGTCACGAGGGCCGGTGCTGTGATGTAACTATGCTCCGGCCCCTGTATTGCCCGTCATTACGTGCAGAGCGAACTCTCTCTGTGCCGTAATGATAGCGCAGTGCTGCAGCAGCGATCCCCGGGGTCCCCAGCAGCGGGACCCCGGCGATCTGACATCTTATCCCCTATCCTTTGGATAAGGGATAAGATGTCTAGGGGCAGAGTACCCCTTTAAGGGGTACTCCAATGGAGAATTTTTTTTTTTAAATCAACCTGTGCCAAAAATGTAAACAGATCTGTAAATTACTTCTATTTAAACATTTTAATCCTTCCAGTACTTATCTGCTGCTGTATACTACAGAGAAAGTTGTGTAGTTCTTTTCAGTCTGACCACAGTGCTCTCTGCTGACACCTCTGTCTGTCAGGAACTGTCCAGAGAGCACTGTGATCAGACAGAGAAGAACTATACAACTTTCTCTGCAGTATACAGCAGCTGATAAGAGCTGGAAGGATTAAGATTTTTAAATAGAAGTAATTTACAAATCTCTTTAACTTTCTGCCACCAATTGATTAAAATGATAAAAAATGTTTTCCACTGGTGTACCCCTTTAAAAATTGAGCACAGCGTAGAGCAGACTTCGATACATGAAAACTGAGCACCTCATGTCTTTACTCACAAAAGTAGCATTTTGAATCAGGCTCATCTGAAAATGCACTTGCCACATCATTCAATCTCGTGTTCCCCAACCAGGGCGCCTCCAGTTGCAGAACTACAATTCCCAGCATGCCCGGACAGCCAAAGGCTGTCCGGGCATGCTGGGAGTTGTAGTTTCGCAACAGCTGGAGGCACCCTGTTTGGGAAACACTGGCATAACTGAAGGGGAGGAGATGGCAAAACATAGTGCCAACCATACCCACATATGTAGGGAAGTCATGTCATGTGACCACAAAGTTCAACCTAATGCTGTTTTGCTGCTTTCTAATGGTTTTTATTATAAATTTGAGAATAATTAAAATACTTTATTAAAATTTTTGCTATGTTACTTGTCTTGAGTTCATTTTATTTTCTTCCAGCTTACTGCCTTGGCTCTCTTGAAAAAAGAAGATTTCTCCAGTCTAGATATGCTGCTGTCTAATGAGTTTAAGCCTTTGAGACATCTTCTAGTCCTCTTGGGATGGACCCACCTCCAGAGTACGGAGTCGGCCAAATCACTGCTGCGGGTCATGCGTAAAGATATGGTACGTCTTATAAAATACTAAAGGATGTGGCGGTGTCCTGCATGTACTGTCCAGGTCAATAAGGGTGCATTCACACCACGGTTGTTCAATACGGGGGACCCGATCCGGCTGGGAGATGTGAAAACCCGGCCCACATCTCATTTTTGCCCCGTATCTGGTTTTGTGACCGGACTGAAAACCATGGTATACTATTAAAATTAATGTGACTGCCTGTATGGGAATGCCTGGGGGAAATCTTTCTGCAGACATTCTGCCGTGAGAACATTAGTAGGGAGAATAAGTGACTGCTAGAGAATAGTGCGCATGCACACACAAAACAAGGTAGTGATATGGGTTAAGATATTTCTAATTAATTAAATGGGCACTGTCACCAACCTTATTTTTTGATATGTTGTAGTACTTATATACTACAAAATATCTCTAATATACTTTTATTATTATTATATATTTTTTTTCATTAAAAAGGTTTAATTTACATTTAAAAACCGGCCACTGAAAAAGGACTGATTTTGGCCTGGCAATCAGTCCTTTTTCAGTTAGGCTGCACTCGCTCCCTGCCTGTCAATCAGACAGGCGGGAGCGAGCGCATTGGCCGCCTCTGCCCCTGCACGCCTGCTGCCGGACTTTGCAGTAAGTGTAATGAGGGATGGGAGCGATGGAGGGAGCGGGGTATGGCACGCGGGGGGGGGGACGGTGTAGCGCTGCATGTAAATAAGTTTATCTACACAGGGTGCCTCCAGCTGTTTCAATACTACAGCTCCCAGCATGCCCTGACAGCCAATAGATGACAGGGCAAGCTGGGAGTTGTAGTGGTGAAACAGCTGGAGGCACCCTGTGTAGATGAACTAAGGGCGGAAGTCCCCCCCCCACCCAGCAGGCATCAGTGACGTGGTGCCTGCTGGGGAAGTCTGCCTGGTAGTGAGCACACTACCAGGCAGAAAAAAAGTTTTATTTTTAATATAGTAAAAATAAAAATTAAAAGCAGGGAGGGGGTTAGGGATAGATTGGCAATAGGCAGGGACAGAAAAAAAAATAGGATGGTGGGAGCTACCCTTTAACTATTTAAACATCCCCTACGCAAAGGATAGAGGATAAGATGTCTGATCGCCGGGGTTCAGCCGCTGGGAACACACACACACACACACACCCCAATCACCCCCCCCGGTGCACGATCCTCGGGCTGGCGCCGCTCAGTGTGTCGGATTACGGGGTGTCGCGTTGGAAATTGGATAGGGTAAAGGTATTTAGGAGCGGAGTTGTCACATCCACAACACACAAACTTATCCCCCAGTAGATAGAGTATTATTGCCAGAGGTTTGACTACTGAGAGAGTCTGTGATCTCAAGAACAGGGGTCCCTAGGTTCCAGTCTGAATGGAGTGACTAGGGGGACTCTATTCATTGTCTGTGGGACTGGCGAAGATAATCGTACACTGTTGGTGAGGCAGCCTCTTTTAAAGAGTTAATATCTGTAGAACTGAATACATTTCTTAATTAGAATGCAGCCTTGTAAAGGATTTTAATTGTTTATTTATTTATTTATTTTTTTTTTTTTTTTGCAGGATCTCTGTAATGATTCATTATTTAAAGACTTCTGTGATGGCCTCATGTATCAGGTAGAAGCTTTGGAGTGGTGCCTCGAGCACAGCAGGTATGATGATGGAGCATTTTTCCTTTTTCGTTTATCTATACAGGGGGGGTCCGACCTCTGGGACACCCCGTAATCTCACATACAGGGCCCCGGCTCTGCTCCTGTAATGACGTGTTGCACCCAGCACTGAATCTGGTCGATACACGCCCCCCTCTATTCATTTCTATGGGAGAGGCAGATAATCACTCCTATGGCCTTTCAGAAAGCAGGATATTTTGCAGTATGCTATAGGAGGCAAAGTTTCCATCTCCATCTCCACAGCACCCGTCTCCAGGGCGAGATCCTGTGCCATAGAATCACATTGTACTGGGTCTTACACGGGAGAGGTGCTTTGGTGACAGAGCAGAAAGCTTTATCTCCTATTGAATACTATATATTGCAGGAGAATGGCTTACCGCCAGGCTTTTTGGGTGCCAAATTTAATATTAATGTAATTTAGGAAAATGATCAATGTGCACAGTACTGCAATGTGTGTTTACCAGGCACAGTGCCACATATTTGGCATTGGTTATGTCTGGGACTGCACTATGATGTCTCCTTTCTATCTATTGATTTCTTTTATTTATCATCCGTTTGTAAGTCTGTATAGCATTTACTCATTCATACATATACAAGGCATGGAATTCTTTATAAAGGGCTTTCATCTCATTCTGTTATTTAATTTTGCAGACAAGAGATTTCCAGAAAAGATGTTCTTCATCACCTGTGTACCCTGGACAGCCATTCCTCTCTATATATCCTTCACCATCTCACCAACTTGCCACAACTTAATGAAGACGAAGTTCTGAAACTTCTGAGAAAAGGACTTGCAGAGGAAGGTGCGAGTCTATACCATGTCACATGACATTCACAAAGTGTTATCCAATGCAGAACTAAGGCTCCTTTTATAGATGATTTAGTTGATTAGTGGATTTTTAATCACTAAAAAGTACTAGGAGAGAACTTTTCAACCATGCGCTTCATTCTCAGCTTGTCCTATCGGTCAATATGTGACCCTAAGCAGTTACATTTAAGACAGATCTCTAGGACATGTCAGAAGGTTTTTAAAGGGACATTTTAACTCCTTAATTCCACATGACTTACTATAACATCATGACTGCATGAATTTGGGGCAGCCAGTAGCCCAGCCTGCATGCTCCATGACTGTGCTGGCTGTGTTATCTCCAATTTCGCCCATTTAACCCACTTTTCATGTCATATCTAATTGGGAATCCCCTGTATTCTTGCTTCCCTGGTGTGCTAGGATAGTCCCTGAAAGGATTAATTCCTGGTGTCCCATAGTTTACTCTCCTCCCCAAGCTTCGACACACAGTTCCTTTTATTCTGTTTCTGATTTAAAGCTGAATATTGGATACTGATTTCCTTAATTTATTTTAATTTTTTGGCTGCCATGGATCATAAGGACCAGCACTAGGCAGGGACAAAGAGGACCGTTTTGCAGTGATATAAATAGTGATGCACTGAAAGGAAAATTTTGGTCCGAAACTGAAAATTTAAACTGCACTTGTGAAATTTTGTGACCTTTTTGTGCATAACTCTGAACATTGTGATCTGCGATATACTTCTCTGGTCTGCTTGACGGCAGACCAGGGAAGAAGACCTCATGATGGCAGCAGGTAAGCAGACCTCCGGCCGCCATCTTAGCTGATCCCTGTGGCCATACCGCGGGCGATCAAATCAGCCACCGGAACCGCTGCAGATTCTGTGATCAATATTTTCCATGGTATCTGAGAGGTTAATGGCGGACATCAGTTTAATAGCTGATGTCTGCTATTACGAGTGGGTCCCTGGCTGCTGATAGCAGCCGGACCCGCGGTCTATGATGTGAGGGCAGTTCCTGCACTTGCATCATAGCCATGGTGGGACTGGGGGTGTGCAGGTACATCCTGTTGCGTCTTGTACGCTTTGTGTCCTCTAGGGGTTAAGTCACACCCACCAGTGGGAAATTCTTAGCCGAAAATGAGAGGGTAATTTTTGGCCTATGATTTTCGGCAGCTGAAATTTCTGTGAATCCTTAGACATAACAGCTGCAAAGCTAAAGAATTTACATCACAGATTTAAAAGAATAGTTAAAATATTCCGGAGAAATGGCCATGTTCCACAGTTCTATTCATGCCGATCAGTGACTTCTGATTTCCCTTGCAGGTTACAGTGAACGAGAAGATCTACATGAGCTGACGCAGCATCGCAACATAGTTGTGTTTCAGGCATTTTGTGCTATGAAGTATGCCATCTATTCATTGTGTGTCAGTGCTCCCAGCCATGCGCAGGGCAAGGATTACCATACTTACCAGTTGACCAGCTCGCTGGAGGACGGAGAGTATGGAAAGAGTTCAGGTGAGGGACACTGCTCATTCTTTAATTCTTTAAAGTGGTACTCCGGTGCTTAGGCATCAGCTATCCAAAGGATAGGGGATAAGATGCCTGATCGCGGGGGTCCCGCCACTGGGGACCCCCGGGATCTCGGCTGCAGCACACACCTCAACGGCTTCCGGCAACGCTGGAGGCTTCGGATCCCGACCACGCGAGCGAAAGAGCGTGACGACACTACTCCACCCCCTGTGTGATGTCATGCCCCGCCCCTCAATGCAAGTCTATGGGAGGGGGCGTCACGCCCCCTCCCATAGGCTTGCATTGAGGGGGCGGAGCGTGACGTCACACGGGAGCGGAGCCGTGGCGTCACAACGCTCCGGCCCCGTGATCGACAGTAATCAGACCCGGAGCGAACATGCTCTGGGGACTGATTTAAATGGGGTTGGGTGTACAAGATCACGGGGGTCCCCAGCGGCGGGACCCCCACGATCAGGCATCTTATTCCCTATCCTTTGGATAGGGGATAAGATGTCTAAGCGCCAGAGTACCCCTTTAATTGTAGAAATGCAAGCAAACCTCTATTCATGATGCTCATGATTTATTTATTTTAATTTTTTTTCTCTTTGTTTCATTGCAGAGTTTCCAAATCTTTTTGTACAGTATTTAACCAAGTGCCAGTATTATTTATATCCACTGCCATTGCCGCTCAAATTGGAGCTTCTGGAAAACATTTTCTCCTTAATGTTTATATCTGTAGCTGATCTCGGCTCTGAGCCCCCCCTTCCAGAGGGCTATGCTGTAGAAGAAGCTGAGGAAGACTTGGAACTCAAAGTCGGCAGGCTTGGTAGCCTGGACAGCAGCACTGAGAAAGGGGAGAGCGCACTGGTCATGTCTCCGATGGAAAGTCCCCAACATAATAATAGTAGTGTGATCATCACTGACCTGAATAATACTGCTCAAGGGTCAACACCGTGTGCTTTAGAAAACTCTCCAAACAATTTATGGGACCTGGTGGGATCCAACTATATTGACTTGAAACACTTTGCCAGTAGGTTGAGTGGATTTTTGGTGGATGAGATTGTGTTGGACTCTTTCCTAAAAATGTTGAAAGAACAGGTAGACCTGATTAAAGACTCCATTCACATGAGTGATCATGAGCTGGCTGGTGAACGTACATTATTTACATCAATGTCGCAAGACTTCAGGAACAGAGTAAGCCAGTTGTCTAAATATATTTCTGAAGCCCAGTGGAGATACAAAGTGGTGACGAGCAATAGGAACGCAGGTATGTCACACATGGGTTTCTCTTAAAGAGGATGTATCATTTTATATAGTGTTATCAAGTTCAGACATCTATGTTCATGTTGCATGCCAACGTCTATCATTGCATACTTCGGGCCCATTCACTTTTATGGACAAAATGTGGTCAACTAGTGACTACGTTGGGACAATTTCACAAATATTTGCAGCTATTTTACACTTTTACATTTTATTTATTTAATCCCATGGAATGTGTAAGGCTGGGTTCACACCACGTTTTGTTCAATACGGTTCCCGTATACGGCTGGGAGGAGGGGGGCGGGGCTTAATCGCGGCGCCCGCACTCAGCCATATTCGGGAACCGTATTTAATGTATGTCTATGAGCCGACCGGAGTGAACCGCAGCCTCCGGTCGGCTTCGTTTTCGGCCGTATGCGGTTTCCCGACCGCAGGCAAAAACGTGGTCGACTGTGTTTTCGCCTACGGTCGGGAAACCGCATACGAAAACGAAGCCGACCGGAGGCTGCGGTTCACTCCGGTCGGCTCATAGACATACATTAAATACGGTTCCCGAATACGGCTGAGTGTGGGCGCCGCGATTAAGCCCCGCCCCCTCCTCCCAGCCGTATACGGGAACCGTATTTAACAAAACGTGGTGTGATCCCAGCCTAAGTTAGGTCCACTAAACGCGCCGGCCTGTACATCACAGTATACATTGGCAATTGACAGGTCGCTCTTGTATACCTTATTTGACAGGTTACGAATGTATACCCTTAAAGGGGTACTCCACTGCCACAGAGTCTGAAACATTTAGTTTCGAATGCTGGGTACGTACTCCGGGGGTCGTGACGTCACACCACGCCCCCTCAATGCAAGTCTGGGAGGGGGCGTGACGGACATCACACCCCCTCCCACAGACTTGCATTGAGGGGCTGTGACGTCACGACCCCCGCACGCAGCATTCTGAACTAAACGTTCTGGACGCTGGGGCAGTGGAGTACCCCTTTGGATAGGGGATAAGATGCCAGGGGCGGAGTACCCCTTTAAGTAAAGTCGACCATCCACATAAGATATCCGCTGAAAACTCGCACACACTCAAGCCCAGCGTACGTTTCTACTGGATGGGGAGAGGGGAGAAAGCCGCTGATATACCTCTCTTGCAGTAGCTTATCGCTTCAGGAACACCATTCCCTTACCCCCAGATATCTGCCGTCAGGTGAGATTTAGTAGGCCGCCGTACACACTAGATGGTCTTCTAAAATTGACAAATTCAGGCAGCACTTATCTAATGCATATGGCCAGTTTATTATTTTACTGGTGCAGTTGGTCTGTTCAGAATTTTAATTGCAGAATAATACAAAAAAAAAAAAGAATACATTACTTATATTTGTAGGATAAGTTGCTCCTTGTTTGTTGATTTTACTGTTTCTATATGCTTTCTATAGAGTATGACTTTGTGTCTGCACGATTACAATTGAAGACTTACAAAACCGCCAGTATTAAAAGACGCAGGAGAGCCAAAGGATGTAAGTAAACGGCCATATTGTTGTGGCTTTCTAAATAATTTTGCACTATGTAAAACAATTAGTATAGCAAAACCATTTTAAATGGCTGCTGCTCCAGTCTCGGAAACATCTGTGTTTCCTGGACTGGAGATGTGACGTCACACCATGCCCCCTCCATTCATGTGTATGGGAGGGGGCGTGACGGCCGTCACGCCCCCTCCCATAGACATGAATGGAGGGGGCGTGGTGTGACGTCACTTCTCCATGTCCCGGAAACACAGAGGTTTCCGAGAATGGAGCAGCAGCCTGGCATAGAATGTGGGTGCTGCATAAAGATCGTGGGGGGTCCCAGCGGCGGGCCCCCCGCAATTAGACATCTTATCCCCTATCCTTTAGATAGGGGATAAGTTGTCTATGGCCGGAATACCCCTTGAATATATAATAGGCTGTTTCGCCCCGTCCGTGTTAAACTCTCACAGCATAAGGCTCACACACAGGGTAGGCAGAGGGACTGTTGCATCACTCTCCTCCTCTCTCTCCCCTGTCATCAGTTGGGCTTTTGTTCACATTTGTGTTAAATTTTGACTGATAGATTTATTCTATTCTTTTTGTTAAATCACAAAAATTTACATTCTAAGTTAATAACTCATTGGACACTATTAGTATGTGTCATCCTATTGATCTGGCAGAGTGTTTAAAGAGTACCTCTCTTGATCTTGTTTAATGTTATAATCCTCCCAGTTCACTGCCCCCACCATGATAAACCACCCCCTGCCTTTTATTTTTATTATTTTTTTAGTTTTCTACCCTGATATTGCTCTGTATTTTCTGCTCAGTCTCAGATTCACAGACTGGAAAGGGGCGTTCCCCAGCAGGCTTTCCATCATCTGAAGCCATACAGGGGAGAACTTCCTCCCTCACTCTGCTACACACAGCCCAGAGCAGTTCAATGTGAGATGAGCTATGGTTAGCTAAGGCTGCATTTCCTGAGTTTGGACTTCTGCCAGGCCAGCAGGAGCTAAAATCTGTGCAAAAAGGGGGGGGGGGGGTGCAATAGCAAAAAAATTTTTTAATGAGAGTGCCCATTTAAGCTTCTATTACAACTTAAAGGGGTTGCCCAGTAAGTCGTATTATTCTTCTATTGTCCTCAGGCTGCCAAATAAAAGAACAAACACTTTAACTTTTGCCTTTCCCCCACAGCTCCGGTATCAGGACGCCACATCTCAGCAAACTGTTTTGTTGCTGGACCCGGCCAGTGATCTGAAGTTGTGCGGGACTCTAGAGGAACGTGGGAGCGCAGAACGTCTTGTGCGTCTGCGTCACCTCCCCTCCAAAGCCAACAATGCTAGCCCTGATGAGGCCGTACAGGAGGCAGAGAGGAGGTGTGCCTATGTCGGCAAACAAGCACTGCTGGTTGTGGATGGAAAGTAGCGCGGCCGCACCAGACATGCTGCAGTCCTCTAATTCCTAAAAATTTTAAATCATCAGAGCTATAGACATGACATCACAGCTCTGCTGAACCAATCACTGGCTGCAGCAGTGTCACACCTCAGCCAGTTTTAGGCGAGCGGTATTTTCTGTTCCCACGGCTGTGGGTGCTTTGCTCGCCAGCTCAGGGGAAAGCAAAATTACTAGCTGCGGACAGAGCACTCAGATTCTTGAGCTACGAGGTAGCCAAGAAAGTGTTTTTATTTTTATTTTAAATTTTTTTGTAAAACTGTGATTTTTTTTTTTTAAATTAAAGTTTTCCAAAATAGAAAAAGACAAGTATACCACATTCAGTAAACAAACAAAGGGGGCGTACCTGGAAATTAGCGCAAGTGACTTGACTTTAGAGAAATTTCCAAAACAAAAACAATAATAATAAGACCTCTAAAGCTGAACAATCAAATAGAACTGCAAGGTATATTTAGGAGGCAAACTGAAAACAAAAGATGAGCAAGAGAATGGGCATAAGGCACATACAGAAAAAACACAAGACAAATAAAGACAAACATGCAACAACAGACAGACACACAGGAGAAGACCAGGAGAAGGGGGATAAACATCGGGGCAAGGGGAAGAAATTCAAGGAGGTTGTCGATCAATAACTCGTCATGGATCCCTAACAGATAAGAGAGACTCCACAGTATTGTTCAGAGAAACAGTCAGACTCGAGTGATCGGATCTCACGAACACGTGCCAGAAGGTCATTTTTAGAAAGGGGGAGAGTCATCTTCCAGTGTTTAGCAATCAGCGTTTTATCGGCCAAGACAATATGCACAAAAAGTTTAAACTGTTTCTTGGACAAGGTCCTGTAGGACAAGTGCAGGAGATAGACCTTGGGGTCAAGAGGAACAGATACCCCAGAACTGAGCAGCTTAAACGGGCCACCATTTCCCAAAAACCTACTATAAGCGGAGAAGTCCCAAAAATTTGAAACATGGACCCAATCCCAACCCCACAACGCCAGCATTGTGGAGGAATGGAAGAGTTCAGTTTATTAAGTAGTTCCGGAGTATGGTACCAACCTAGGATCAGTTTAAACTGGGTTTCCTTGTAAGCCGGACAAATCGAGGCCTTAAAGGCCCTCTCCCAGATCACTCGCCATTGGGACATAGTCATATGGGTGTTCAGAACCTCCTCCCAGTGGTCCATAGAACGGTGGGCAGGGTCAGCCCCACCTAGAGGAGAATTGAGAATAGACTAAATCTCCTAAAGGAGACCTTTCACCAATGGGCCCCCGAGGGCATAATTGTTCAAAGCCCGTAGGCAGAGTGACCACCGCGGAACCCAAGGAGGAGGACATATGACCAAGTTGAAATTAACGGAACCGCTCGGAGGAGGGAAGACCATTCCTAGACATCAAATGGCAGGAGAGCCCGGGAATGGAGATGGACTACGTCCACCCAGCAAAAGAGACCCCCCTAGAGCCCTTACCACACCAGAGTTAAAGCCAGCTGGGAAATCGGAGTGATACAGGAGAGACCGCATAGGGGAGGACAGAGATGCCAGCCTAAACTTAACAGAACAATAACCCCAAACATACGGGGGAAAAAGCCATCGGGGCTAGAAGAGGACCAAGTGAAGGAGAAGAAAGAGGCAAAGTCCAGAGAAGAGAGTTAGGATGAACAGGGGAAAGCCAAAGCTCCTCTAGCCCCCCATCCATCTGCTGTAAGCGTGATATGATGACCACAGGACTAAGTGGCGCAAGTGGGCAGCCCAATAATATTTGGCCATGTCCGGGACAGCCAGACCCCCAGAGGCCCTACCAGCCAACATTACAGGCATCGGGAGATGATGCCTTTTAGCATCCCAAATAAAACGAAACAACGTTGACTGAAAGGAACGAATATCAAAAAGAGGGACTCGGCCATTATCAGCAGACCTCTGCTGTTTGGGGGAATGTGAAGGCGGCAGGGACGCCATATTTATTATGGCCACAGCAGGGGGCTCCAGGGTCCCAGTATAAGAAGAGAGGGAGACCTATCCAGGGGATGGGGGAGAGGTGAAGGCAGCAGGAGGTAAGTCCCAAATGATCCCCTTGTTAGTGAAGTGGCAACAGTCCAGTGATTGAGATGGTGAGGAGGGGGAAACAGGAACTGACCTGGCCGTGACAGTAGAGTCCCTGAGAGCGCCCACAGGAGGAGAAGATGGCGGCCAGGCAGGAGTGCAGGATGGATCCAGGACGTAAATGCCAGAACTGTAAAAATATATGATTAATTAAACCGCACGGTCAATGGTGTACGCGCAAAAAAAAATGACAAAGTCCAAAATAGCTTATTTTTGGTCACTTTTTATACCATAAAAAATGAATAAAAAGCGATCAAAAAGTCTGATCAAAACAAAAATGGTACCGATAAAAACTTCAGGTCACGGTGCGAAAAATAAGCCATCATACCCCCCCCCCATACATGGAAAAATAAAAAAAGTTATAGGGGTCAGAAGAGGACAATTGTAAACGTATAAATTTTCCTGCATGTAGTTATGATTTTCTTTTCAGAAGTAATAAAAAATCAAACCTATATAAGTAGGGTATCATTTAATCATATGGACCTACAAAAAGATAAGGTGTCATTTTTACCGAAGAATGAACTGCGTAGAAACAGAAGCCCCCAAATTTTACAAAATGGCGTTTTTTTTCTTCCATTTTGTCGCGCAATGATTTTTTTTTTCTATTTTGCCGTATATTTTGGGGTAAAATGACTGGCGCAAAAAATAAGCCATCCTATGGATTTTTAAGTGCAAACAGATTTTTGGTGTTTTATGGATTTTTTAATGGATTTTTAGGTGTTTTACGGGTTATGATTTTTAAAAGGTAAGGAGGAAAAAAGGAAAGTGCAAAAACTGAAAAACGCTATGTTCTTAAGGGGTTAAAGAATTGGGACTGAAGACCTCCTATGGGGTTAACCTTTTCTCTCTTGTTTAATACAGCAGGGTCCAGGAAGCAGAATGAAAGCACAAGTAGTGAACTGAGCACGTCAGGTAATAAGCACACCCAGCGAAAGTCAATATACACTATCCGCATGCAAGTATCAATCTAATTGGGAATTGTACCTCTCGTGTTACAGAGAGCAGCGCAAGTAATCTGTCAGCAAGAACAGACATGGACGGCAGGGGCTACCTACAGCAGAGAAATAACCTTATCCCTATGATGCTTTCAACACCGGAATCGCTGCTCATCTCATGTATATTGAGGGGAAACTATACGGATGCTCATGAGGTAGGTGATGTTTTTGAATGTGGGTAGCACTGTGGCAGAGTGGTTTGCGCAGCTCTATTCTGACCCTGGGATGGAATCTGCATTATCTGTTGTTTTGTTCCAGGTTAATATAGGGGTGGGTTATTGCATAGTGCTCTGGGGCAGTGGTCTCCAAACTGTAGCCCTCCAGATGTTGCAAAACTACAACTCCCAGAATGCATCCTGGGAGTTGTAGTTTTGCAACATCTGGAAGGTTACAGTTTGGAGACCATTGATCTAGGGTAGGGATGTCCCGATACCATTTTTTACCAGTACTTGCCGATACCAGTTACAGATACTTTTTTTTTTTCACTGTCATGTGACAGGGTGTTTTTTTTTATTTAATGGGGAAAAAAGGGGTGTTTTTATATTAAAACTGTATATATTTTTATAAAAAGGATTGATTTTAAATTTTTATTAGGGAAGGGGTCAAATAATTATAATTTATTACACATTTTTCAACTTTTTTAGTTCCCATAGGAGACTATTACTTGCAATCTGTAGATTTCATACACTGATCAATGCTATGCCATAGCTGAGCGTTGATCAGAGTTATCGGCGCTCCTTTACTACTTCCTGCCATGGATGGCTGCAGTAAAGGAGCGACGATCGGATGGCCTGGTCCTGACTGATACTCGCTGCTGAGCGTTCTGCGTATCTCGGAGTGGGCACAGGGCGTAAATTTATGCCCTGCGTCCCTTAGGAGTTGATCCATTTGGAGAGTGCAGGTGGCTTACCGCACCTCCGTGATACCTGCCGGCGGGAGTCCCGCTGGCACGTATCTGATTAGGTATTGGAAACATTTGCACGAGTACAAGTACTCGTGCAGATGTCCAGTATCTGTCCCGATACTGATACCAATATCTATAACAGGACATCCCTAATCTAGGGTTAAGTATATTATACAGTACACTGGCAGTCTAGTGAGGGTAACTATCCACACTCTCTAGAGATGGCTCCTCTAGTGGACAATCTCTGACAGGAAGCTGAACACTTGCATTGTGCTTCCCTTCCTGCTCCTTATTGATCAAATGCAGTGATGCTGAGAAGACAGAGGTTTACAGTACAGTGATCCCTCGACCTACAATGGCCCCGACATACGATAATTTCAACATGCGATGGCCTCTCAGAGGCCATCGCATGTTGAAGGCAGCATCAACATACGATGCTTTTTTTATGTCGGGCCATCGCATAAACGGCTATCCGGCAGCGATGACTGCTTCAGCTGCCACCGGATAGCCGTTTACGGTGCCCCATGTGGTTCACTGACTATCACTTACCTGTCCTCGGGGCTCCGGCGCATCCTCTTCGGGATCCCCTGCATCGTCGGCGCTCTCCATCGTCATCATCATGTCGCTGCGCACGCCGTCCCGTCATCCAATAGGAGCGGCGTACGTAGCGACGTGATGACGGAGAGCGCGGATGTTGGGGAAGCAGAGGCCTTGCCAAAGCGTCGGGGACACCCCGGGGACGCGGCGACAGCGATGGAAGGCGACATCCCGGGCAGCGGTGACGGTGCGGAGCGGTGGGGACAGGTGAGTACAACTTCCTCTAACAGTGGTCTACAACCTGCGGACCTCCAGATGTTGCAAAACTACAACACCCAGCATGCCCGGACAGCAAACGGCTGTCCGGGCATGCTGGGTGTTGTAGTTTTGCAACATCTGGAGGTCCGCAGGTTGTAGACCATTGTCCTGTACTTTACATTGCACGGATCCCTCAACATGCGATGGTTTCAACAAATGATGGTCCTTTTATGACTGATTACCATCGTATGTTAAGGGACCACTGTATAATTATACTGAAAGTCAAGATGAAGGTATGTGTAGATAAACATATTAACAACATATATTTAATTTATTGGTCACAAATGCATTTCACGTTGCTTAGGTCTCCAGGAGGTTTAATCTGCAATCTTCTCCAAGCCATGGGGAGCTCATTTTTATGGAACGATATCAAGAAGTCATACGCGAACTGTCAAAAGTGGAGAAAAAAATGGAAAATCAGACATCAGAAGTTGGCATAAAAAAGCCAGGGAGCAGCCGCTCCACGCTGCAGGCAATAGGAAACGCAGCGGCAGCAGGTGAACATTAAAGGATTAGTCCAGTATAACAAAACGTATCCCCTATCCGCAGTGGGGAGAAGTGGCAGATTGCTGGTGGTCCGACTGCTGGGACCCCCCTTTGATCTCCCGCCTGGCGATCCAGCTCTGTGCACGAATGCTGCGTGTCGACCACGGCACGAAGCTGTGAATGACACTCCCATGCATGCATCTCTATGGTAGAGCCAGAGATACCTGAACATTATATCTCTGGCTTTCCTATAGAGATGCATGGAAGGAGCATGTCGGCCAAAGCTTCCTTCGTGCAGTAGTCGACACGTCTCTATTCATGGGGGGAGCGGGACACTGGGCAGAAGATCGGGGGGGGGGGGGAGAGCTTTGCTATGGGGATTTCCTCCTGCTCTGGACAGTTCCTGACATGAACAGAGGTGTCAGCAGAGAGCACTGTTGTTAGACAGTAGAGAACAACCTAACTTCCCCTGTAGTATAAAGCAGCTAATAAATACTGGAAGGATTAAGATTTTTTTTTATAGAAGTAATTTACAAATCTGTTAAACTTTCTGGAGCAAGGTGATATGAAAAAAAATAGGACCCTGACCACCGCCGACAGAACACATAGCATCTCACAACTTATACATAGCAGTAACTCTTTAATTTTCTAGAGCACCAAAACAACTTTCCGAAAGACACTTTGTGGTAACAAGTCTATTATACTTGCATATTGCAAGCCATAAATTAGATATATATTCGTCATGTGAGGACTTTGAATGTGTGGCCATTCCCTATCCTTCCCAGCTGATAAAAGATAACAACCTGGCAGTTTAGAAGCTGGACCTGTGGTAGTCAGCTTGGGTTACCACAACCCCTTTTCACACATAAAAGCAATTTCTGTATAGTTCAGTATAGGGTATTTTTCTATTTTTATTATGCTGTTTATTCCTTCCAGGAGTGGTATTCTATTCCATATCTGATGTGACTGATAAGTTGGTGGCTCCAGCAGAGTGCCTTATACCGGCTTTACAGGAGGATTTCTGGTTAAGAAGTGCACACTTGGAGAAGACTGATCGGTGGAAACATGTGGTGGAAGAGCTGAACCCCGCAGCTATGGCAGCATTTGATTTGGCATGTACACAAGCACATCTCTGGAAAACATGCAAACAGCTGCTGGAGACGGCAGAGAGACGACTGCAAAACTGTCTGCAAAGTAAAGGTATAAAACACAGAATGCAGCATGGATGAAATTATGAAATTCCTTGAATTCCTAGGAATGATATGGGGAGCTGTGCTGTGGACTAGGAATGAGATGGGGAGCTGTGCTGTGGACTAGGAATGAGATGGGGGGGCTGTGCTGTGGACTAGGAATGAGATGGGGAGCTTTGCTGTGGACTAGGAATGAGATGGGGAGCTGTGCTGTGGACTAGGAATGAGATGGGGAGCTGTGCTGTGGACTAGGAATGATATGGGGAGCTTTGCTGTGGACTAGGAATGAGATGGGGAGCTGTGCTGTGGACTAGGAATGAGATGGGGGGGCTGTGCTGTGGACTAGGAATGAGATGGGGAGCTTTGCTGTGGACTAGGAATGAGATGGGGAGCTGTTCTGTGGACTAGGAATGAGATGGGGAGCTGTGCTGTGGACTAGGAATGAGATGGGGGGGCTGTGCTGTGGACTAGGAATGAGATGGGGAGCTTTGCTGTGGACTAGGAATGAGATGGGGAGCTTTGCTGTTGACTAGGAATGAGATGGGGAGCTGTGCTGTGGACTAGGAATGAGATGGGGAGCTGTGCTGTGGACTGGGAATGAGATGGGGGGGCTGTGCTGTGGACTAGGAATGAGATGGGGAGCTGTGCTGTGGACTGGGAATGAGATGGGGAGCTTTGCTGTGGACTAGGAATGAGATGGGGGGGCTGTGCTGTGGACTAGGAATGAGATGGGGAGCTTTCCTGTGGACTAGGAATGAGATGGGGAGCTTTGCTGTGGACTAGGAATGAGATGGGGAGCTTTGCTGTGGACTAGGAATGAGATGGGGAGCTGTGCTGTGGACTAGGAATGAGATGGGGAGCTGTGCTGTGGACTGGGAATGATCCAGGAATGAGTTAGATGGCATTGCTGGGGACTGTGAATCAGAAGAGGAATTATGCTGGGAACCAGCATACTTCTTCATCTTTGTGTGCTGTGCCTGTTTGCTTATTATACATTTTTATCAGCATCCTGTATGTATTTTCTTTCCTTGAGAGGACCAGCCCTATTAAAGACCACTTTTTTGTGCACAAATTTGTGTGGTCGACTCACAGGATTTATTGATTGTACTTTTTTCATGCGTATGTGCTTCTAAGAGTGAACTCCGTTCTGGAGGACTCAACACAACAACCCGTTGGCCATTCATTTAAAATGATGTAATATTTTCTTCAGGTCGGCCGTCTGATGTGATTATGGAGCATCCAGAAGGAATCAGAGGAGTCCAGGCGTTTCTTCAGCAAATGAGTAAAATCATTAACTACCCCAGCCTACCACAAGGACAAACTGAGATAGGTAAATACCTTTTTATTAGAACTAGACTTACACCATTGTGCTTTCCAAACAATCAGATTTTTCGAGTCTAGGTCTGAAGAAGAAATGGTGTGTAGTTTGCAGTGGGTAAAGTTGGTCATAAATGTTAGATAGCTATTGGTTAAAGGGGTTTCTCTATCGGCTCCATTGGGGGACACAGACCGTGGGGTGTATGCTGCTGTCTCTAGGAGGTGTGACACTATGATAATAAAAAAAAGTCAGCTCCTCCCAGCAGGATATAAACGCCTTCAGGCTCTGAGCTAATCAGTTTAGGCTTAGTGTCTGAAGGAGGTGGACATGGTCTGGAATTATCCAGACCAGGTCTTCTGATTTTTTGTTTTCCTAGTTTAGGGACGTGTTAGTTTTTTTTATTCCTTTTCTTTTCTGTTTTCAGGTGGGGACTCAGGGACTCCGGTTCCCTGTTTCCCCATTGCGAGTAAGGGAGCACAGCCATGGCCGAGGTGACCAAGATTCTCACCTGAGCGGAGAGCAAGGTTCTGGCCATTTCAGCGATTCACATTCCGGGAGTGCTCAACTGGGAAGCGGATTTCCTCAGTCGGTCCTCACCTGACCCCGGCGTGTGGTCTCTACATCCGGAGGTCTTCACGCAGCTGCAACCTCTGGGGCATTCCGGCCAGGACCTCTTCGCGTCCGGCACAATCGGAAGAGCCTTCCTTTTGTGTCCAAGTTCTGGGACTGCATTTGACGGCGTGGTGGTTGAGACCGCGGTTTTGAGGGCCAGCGGGTTCTCTTCCCAAGTCATTCACACCATGCTCAAGGCTCGTAAGCCCTCCTCCGCAAGAATTTACCGCCGTACTTGGCGGTCTTATTTTTGTTGGTGTGAAGCTCAGGACTTCTCCCCGGTAACCTTCTCGGTTCCCCATCTTCTCTCCTTTTTGCAGTCGGGGTTGGAACTGGGGTTGTCTCTCAGTTCACTTACAGGTCAGGTTTCGGCCCTTGCTGTTCTTTTCCAGCGGCCCCTGGCTTCTAATTCTCATATCTGGACCTTCCTTCAAGGAGTGGCGCACGCTGTTCCTCCTTATCGGTCACCCTCTCCCCCTTGGGACTTGAATTTGGTTCTGAGTGCCCTCCAGGGTGCACCCTTTGAGCCCCTTAGAGAGGTGTCTCTCCGCCTCCTTCCTTGGAAAGTGGCGTTTCTTGTTGCTATCGCCTCCATCCGGAGGGTGTCTGAATTGGCAGCTCTTTCCTGACATTCTCAGTTTCTGGGAATCCACCAGGACAAGGTTGTTTTCCGGCCAGATCCTTCCTTTTTGCCTAAGGTGGTTTTGGCTTTTCATCTCAATGAGGACGTTGTCCTCCCGACTTTTTGTCCCGCTCCTTCTCATCCTAAGGAGCATTTACTCCACAAACTGGATGTGGTTCGGGCTGTTAGGTCCTATCTCTTTATTACTTCTTCGTTTCGTCAGTGTGATTCCTTTTTCGTCCTCACGGAAGGTCTTCGTTAGGGACAACCTGTTTCCAAGGCCACCACTTCTCGGTGGATTCGGTCTGCCTTTTCGGAAGTCTATCGCTGTAGGGGAAGATTCCTCCTTTCAGGGTTGTGGCTCATTCTACCCGTTCTGTTGGGGCATCCTGGGTTCTCCTGAACAGAGCCTCGGCCTCGCAGATTTGCAAGGCGGCTACCTGGTCGTCTTTACACACTTTCTTGAGGTTCTATCGAGTTCATACCTTCGCATCGGCTGATGCTAGTCTGGGTCGTAAAGTGTTGCAGGCGACAGTGGTTCGGCCGTCTGCCTGACTGCTTATCTGCCCACCCAAGGGACGGCTTTGGTACGTCCCACGGTCTGTGTCCCCCAATGGAGCCGATAGAAAAAAGGAGATTTTTGTTTACTTACCGTAAAAGCTCTTTCTCGAAGGATCCATTGGGGGACACAGCTCCTGCCCTTTTTGGGATTTTCCTTTTGGTTCTCTGTCCGAGGGTGTGTTCAGTTATGTTTTTCTTCTGGTTCTCTGACAGTTTTGGGTTCTCTTTGACCTGTTGGTCTCCTCCTATTGCTCTGGAACTTAAACTGATTAGCTCAGAGCCTGAAGGCGGGTATATCCTGCTGGGAGGAGACGACTTTTTTTTTTATTACCATAGTGTCACACCTCCTAGAGACAGCAGCATACACCCCACGGTATGTGTCCCCCAATGGATCCTTCGAGAAAGAGATTTCACGGTAAGTAAACAAAAATCTCCTTTTTTTTTAATCAACTGGTGCCAGAAAGTTAAGCAGATTTGTAAATTACTCCTATTTAAAAATCTTAATCCTTCCAGTACTTATCAGCTGCAGTTTGCTCCACAGGAAGTTCTTTTCTTTTTGAATTTCTATTGTCTGACGACAGAGCTCTCTGCTGACACCTCTGTCTGTATATGGAACTGTCCGGAGCAGGATAGGTTTGCTATGGGGATTTTCTTGTACTCTGGACAGTTCCTGACATGGACAGAGGTGTCAACAGTGAGAAATGTGGTGAGACAGAAAAGAAATTCAAAAAGAAAAGAACTTCCTCTGGAGCATACAGCAGTTAAGTACTGGAAGGATTAAGAATTTAAAAAATAAGTAATTTACAGATCTGTTTAACTATTTGGCACCAATTTATTTAAAATAAAAATAAAAAATTTAAGCACTAGTTTGGCTTATAGCTACTCCTCCGGACCCCCACTTTACAGTCCTTTCTGCCAGATAACTCTCCTTCCACAATATTCTACTATATTCCTTTTCTGCCAATAATATTACAGAAGAGAAGATAAGCATGCATCTGAAATGTAGCATGACGGAGCTTTTACATAGCTGCTACTCTCTGCTAAGAGATGAACACATGGTTCGCCACATCACCTTGAGCCATGAGCTGGAGAACAACATTGCACAACTTAGGTCTGCAGTCGCTTCCTTCGGTGAGTCCAATTAGTGTCGGCATTATATCACTTTTTATTGAAATTATTGCTCTTCAGATGTAATTGAAATGGAAGCTACAAACTATTTTTAGCTTAATTTTAAAATTAATGACTATGAAAGTTTTTTGTTATTAGTAAAGGGATTTCCTAACCCATTAAAGGGGTATTCTGGCCAAAGAAGTCTTATCCCCTATCCAAAGGATAGAGGATAAGATGTCTGATCGTAGGGGGGCCGCCGCTGAAACCTCCTTGTTTCTTGTTTCCCATAGACATGAATGGAGGGGGCGTGGCCTGACGTAATGAGGGGGTGTGGGGGGACGTCAGGTCGCTAGTCCCAGAAACAGAGGTTCCTGAGACTGGATAAGCAGTCCGGCACAAAATGCAGTCCAGCGACGGGACCCCCGCGATCAGACATTTTATCCCCTATCCTTTGGATAGGGTATAAGATGTCTTTGGTTGGAATACCCCTTTAACTCTTATCAGTGTTTGATCACTGATTGCACATGTTGTTAAACATTGGGGTTAGTTTATTTGGTATTTTATTATCCTCATCATGTTCTCCCCACATGCCATCATACCTTTTTATATAACCTTATGTCTGTCTGATTTTTTTGGATACAGAACTAAAAGGAAACGTGATTCAGTCTCTAATGGACCAGGCGTCGATGAAACATCAAGATGTGCAGGTCCATCCTGTTCGCAAACAAATGATTCTTCTCCAAAACAACCTGGATGAACTCGCACAGTTGCTAGACAATCGCAGTTTAGCCTTCAACCCCATTTGCTGCTTTTTTACATACATTGACACCTTGGCCAAAGTTATTATCCAAAGTACAAACTCAGACTTGGGTAAGTAGGACCAGACTGTCATATACTTATGATGGTTGTACTCCTGGTTTGGATCACACACTTTGCATATTAAAAAGCATCACTTGGCTCCAGTACACTTGTCTATCACTAAGACTGCTTTCACTGTCGGTTGCTCCGTTTTAAAGAACAGTTATAATGTCCCGTTAAGAAAACCCTTAAAAATGGCTGTTTCAAAATCCTATTCAAGTCTATGGGATTTTTACATTATCCGTTTTCATCCGTTATAGCCCGTTATGAATAATGGACGTTTTTTGTGACGGGGGAAAAATATAGTGCATATAATGTTTTTTTCTCCTGTCACAAATAACGTCCGTTATTCATAACGGGCTATAAAGGGTGAAAACGGATAATGTAAAAATCCCATAGACTTTTAGATTTGGATTTTGTAACGGACGTTTTTAATGGACAACTGCAGCGGAAACAACTCCGCAGGATAGGGGATAAGTGTTTGATCGTGGGGGGTCCGACCCCTGGGACCCCCCACGATCTTCTGAACGGGGCCCCCGCATTAGCGCTCAATGGTTACGCCCCCTCCTCATACAGTTCTATGGGAGAGGCGGGGAGGCACGAACGCTGCCTCTCCACTTCTCCCATAGAACTACATGGAGGAGGCGTGTCAGCCGCCACGTCATACTGCAGCCGGCATGCCTCCTGCACGGGAGAGCCGTTTTCCCCCCCCCCCCTCCCCGTGCAGGATATCGCGGGGGGTCCCAGCGTTCGGACCCCCGCGATTACTTATCCCCTATCCTGCAGATAGGGGATAAGTTGTTTTCGGCCGCAGATGTCCTTTAAAGGTTTTCGTAAACCTTTAAAATGATCTTTAAAATGAACAACCTATAGTGTGTAAGCAGCCTAACATGGGTAGTAATATGTAGTAGTCCTGGAATATTCGTAATTTTTTATCAAATAATCATATGTATTTTTGCAGAAACCTCTTTGGAAGTAAAGGTGGCAAATCCCTTTGTTCTTCTACATCAAAAGCCCTCACAAGTGGTATCCCATTTGTTATTTGAGCGACAAGTTCCACCCGAAAGGTAATATGCTGTAATGCAGTACATGAGTTTAAAGGGGTACTCCACTGGAAAACTTTTATTTTATTTTATTTTTATTTATTTTTTCAATCAACTGGTGCCAGAAAGTTAAGAGATATGTAAATTACTTATATTTAAAAATCTATTTAAAAAAACCTTCCAGTACTTATCAGCTGCTGTATTTTCCAGAGAAGTTCTTTTCTTTTTGAATTTCCTTTCTGTCGGACCACAGTGCTCTCTGCTGACACCTCTGTCCATGTCAGGAACTGTCCAGAGCAGGAGAGGGTTGCTATGGGGATTTGCTCCTACTATGGAGAGTTCCTAAAATGGACAGAGGTGTCAGCAGAGAGCACTGTAGTCAGACAGAAAGGAAATTCAAAAAGAAAAGAACTTCCTCTATAGTAGACAGCAGCTGATATGTACTGGAAGGATTAAGATTTTTAAATAGAAGTCATTTACAAATCTGTTTTTAACTTTCTGGCACTAGTTGATTAAAAACAAAAAAAAATGTTTTCCAGTGGAGTACCCCTTTTAGATTTAGAGGGGAATTTATCGTTGGTGGTAGAGTCCTTTTGTTGCTTATATTAGGTGTAGATTTTTGCACAATGGCTTATTTGCAAAAAAAATTCTATAGGATGCTTGTGCTTTTGTATTAAATATTACCTATTATTATTATTATTATTAAAGTTTGTCTTACCGTTCAGGTTGTCTTACTTGTTGAAGAAAGAGAATCTTGGGCTGAACGTGGAGCAGGTGATAGCAGATTATTGCTGTGGGAATCTGTCGTTCTGCAATATGAGGAAGGTGAACCAGGTGCAGCATCTGTTACTCGGCCTCGTCCGCTCAGCACAGCAGTGTGTGGATGCTTCCCTTCCCAACATGGACATAGCAATGTCTGTAAGTCCCCCGGATAGTGAGGACTCTGCGTTGAGTACACCTACATCTCCTTCTGAGTCCAGCCAATACTCCCTTACAGCCTCTGTCTTGAACTTTTTAAAGACTAAATCTACATTAACCGCAGCTGTAGCTTGTTTAAGTGCCATCAAAAGTCCTAAGCCAGCCAAGTCTGGACTGTCCTGGATAGAGTTACGAGGCAGTAAGAAAGAAAGTCCGCTGGAGATGGAGAACATTGCTAAGGAGTGTGATTCACTGCTGTCAGAGTTTCCTGTTCTTCAGCGCTTTATTACTTTGATGTCCGCACCTTTTAGAGATGGTTCCCAAGAGCTTAGCGGGCTGAGTAGCCTTCTCTGTGGGAAGCCTTGCATAGCCTCAGTCCTCCTAGGACTCCATGCACCATCAGCATCTGCCGTGTTAGCTGAAGCTTTCCAAGACGCACTCTCAAAGAAGAACTGGACGAGTGCACTGCAGCTTCTTAATCTCTACGCCAGAGACTTTGATCTTGAGCAAGTCAAAGATGCTCTTCGGTGCTGTGCTGCTGCTGAAGGTAAAACTACAAAAGGGGTATTTATGTTTCAGGAAATAAGTTAGACAGTGTCCCAATAGTCTCTTTGCCAAGATAATATTCTTTTGGACCCTTCAGTGTTTCTGGGTGTGAACTTAATCTTAATAATGGAAATGACAGATGCTGGGTGGGATTATACAGTCAGGTAATCCTAAAATATTTAATGATAGTACCATCGAAAATCTTTTGGGTTGCTCACAGATCCTCTTTAAGCTGATCAATGCGGGTCCAAGTAGTGAGGTACCCAGCAGTCAGACACTCTTAACATATCCTGTTAATGGGAAAACCCTTTTATCCTACGCACACTTTATGCTGCATATTTAAAGCTGTAGATTTACATTATAATCTGCAGCATCAAATATGTGCAAGATACTGTATGTGTAATTACACCCTTAGGGTAGGGTCACAATTGCTGTGTTTTGCTGCCTATTTGCTGCTGCGTATTTCCCTATCCATTAAAGTTAATGAATAGTTAAATCGGCTGCATATTTTGCTACCCATTGATTTTCATGGGTAGGAACATAAGGTATTCCGCACCTAGACTTCTTATCCCCTGTCCAAAGGATAGGGGATAAGATGTCTGATCGCGAGGGTCCTGCCGCTGGGGACCCCCCTGCAATCTCTGTTGCATCCCAGACATCTTTTGCACGGAGCGAATTTCACTCTGTGCCAGATGGCTGGCGATGGGGGGGCAGAGGCTTGTGATGTCATGGTCGTGCCCCCTCAATGCAAGTCTATAGGTGAGGTTGCGCCCCCTCAATGCAAGTCTATAGGTGAGGTCGTGCCCCTTAATGCAAGTCTATAGGAGACGTCACACCCCCTCCCATAGACTTGCATTGAGGGGGCGTGGCTCTGATGTCATGAGCGGGACATGGCCATGACGTCACGAGCCTCCAGCGCTGCACCCGGCGCTCTAAATGAACACCGGGTGCAGCAGGGAGATCGCAGGGTCTGCAGCGGCGGGACCCTCACGATCATACATCTTATCCCCTATCCTTTGGAAAGGGGATAACATGTCTAGGGGCGGAGTACCCCTTCAAGGGGACAGCAATTTAAATGGTTTTTATTTAAATGAATAGTCCTTAATTGTGGTATATTCTGTCCAGAAAAAGAAGGCTGGAGATACCTTTTCGCTGTTAAAGATGCCACTCTGAGAAGCACGTTGACCCTCCGTTTTCTGGACAAGTGGCCTTTGGATGCCTGCATGGAGATTTTGTCATACTGTGTATGTGAGATGGATGTTGAAGACAGCCTTAAACTGGAACTACAGAGCAAAAGGAAAGAATTGGAAGTGTACAGAAAGGTGCAGTACATTGTATTTTACTTCTAAATGCTGCTTTTCACTAGGTTTTCCACTGTGAAATTAGTAATTCCACATTTTTTTTTTTGAGGTAGCAAATGGATTGTGGTAAAGAGGTGTTGGAGCGTAAAAATGTTTAAAACAAAATTGACGCAAAGATGTATGTGGGTAGATAAAATGTATATGTTTTTACTTGCTATGCACTTATAGGGGTGTGGAAATTTTATAAAAAAACTACTTGTCCACGGGACTAAAATGGAGCAAAATCTACTTGTCCCTCATGACGATCCACTTGTCCGGGCCAATTTTTGCTTTTACGCTCTAATTTTTTCCTCCTCGCCCTATAATAGCCATAACTACCTAATATAATGACACCTTTTAATTTTTCAATAACATATTCTCTGAACCAAAAAAAAAAAAAAAAAAAAAAAAAAAAAAAAAAAATATATATATATATATATATATATATATATATATTTATATATTTATTTAGGGAAGTGAAATTGAAATAGTAAAAGATAATTTTGCAGATTTGGTTGTTTTCTTTTCTGCGCCATTTACCTTGTGGTTGAGGTAACATGTTAGTTTTATACTTTAGGCGCCTGATTACAGCGATACCAGATTTGTATAGTTTACGTCATGTTTTACTAATTCTGAACTTTTTCTAATTTTTTTAATTGCCATTTTTTAACCCCTGTAGCTTTATTTTTTTTCCGCATACCAGGCTGTATGAGGGCTCATTTTTTGCGCCATAATCAGTTTTTTTGTATCGGCACCATTTTGGTATTGATCTGACTTTTTAATCGCTTTTTACCTTTTTTTTCTGGGATATTATAAAAATTGCAAATCTGTGGTTTGGTATTTTTTTTACATTTACCGTACGGGATACATAATGTTATATTTTAATAGGTTGTACAATTACGCACGAAGCGAAACCAAATATGTTTATTTTTATTATGTTTGCATGTTTTTATATAGGAAAAGGGGGTGATTTGAACTTTTAACATGGAAGGGGTTAATGCGGCGGTCTTCAAACTGTGGCCCTCCAGATGTTGCAAAACTACAACTCCCAGCATGCCCGGACAGCCAACAGTTGTCCTGACATGCTGGGAATTGTAGTTCTATTGAACTCTATTAATCTGTGCGCTCTGTGATCCATTGATAGAGCCTGGTCCAGCCAGGCTCTATCAATGACAGAGCCGGGACAGCAGGGAACAAAGGTAAGCCCTCCGGCTACCTCCATAGTGGATCGCCCCCCTCCGATCGCGCTGCGGGGGGGCGATCCACCCGACTAGCCCACCAGGGAGTATTCACATGTCCCTTTAGACTCCGCTGTCAGCTTTGACAGCGGCGATCTAAAGGGTTAATAGCCAGCCGCGGCGATCGCTGCATGCTGGCTATTAGCGGCGGCCCCCGGCTACTGAGAACAGCCGGGGGCTTCAGAGTATGGAGCTGGTAGGAATCCCGAGCCCGCTCCATACTCCCCTGTGAGCGCCGCAAGCATCTCCCCGTGCAGACGCGCCTCCTCCCCTCAGCCCTCCGAAGCTACAGCTGGGGAGAGTGAAGGCAGAGGACGCAGGTCTGCACGGGGAGCAACAAGCCACGCCCCCTCATCTCCCCCCGCACGTCTGCAGAGCAGGGGAGAGAAGACAAATACACAGCTTCTCATCTCCCCTGCTCTGCTTCGGAGGACACAGGCTGCAGAGTATGGAGCGGGCAGGAGTCGGGAGCCGCTCCACACAGACTACAGATCGCCGCCGCACTTGTCAGGTCTGGCCCTGCTTGCCCGAAGCCGGGCTAAGGGCCGGACAAATTCACCTGCCCGGCACCCAAAACTGCTAGTCCCGGGCGTTGGGTGATAGGAATTCCACATCCCTGACTTTTATAGGCCTGAAATAATGCATGCAGTTCAGTGATAGAACACATTTCTTGGTCAGCTCCATTGGGGGACACAGGAACCGTGGGTATATCTTGCTGCCACTAGGAGGCTGCCACTAGGCATAACAAAAAGTCAGCTCCTCCAGCGGGTTAAACCCCACATACTGACTCAGAGACGCCCAGTTTTAGCTTAGTTTCCTAGGAGGCAGGCACAAGTCTGTTTACTCCAGACCTGGTCCATTTTTATTATTTTTTAGAATTTTAGAGTTTAGACTTTCTCTCCCTTTTTTATTTTTCTAGGTTGGGGCGACAGGAGCATGGCGCTGCCTGTTTCCCCACATGCGACTGAAGGGCACGGTCCGTAGAGTATGGTTCGTTAACCCTTCCTCGCCACCGACCAGCACCAGGTTGTACCTTGAGTCGGGGACACCTATTGCATCTGCTCGCCCCGCTTATTGAAGCCTGGTATGATGCAGTTTGTCTAGGTTGGTTGAAGACTTCTGGGGAGGGAAGACTTCTAGAGAGGTGAGTATAACATCAATTTAGGTGAGTATGTAACCCCTCTCTCTCTCCCCCCCCCCTCCCCCCTTCTTTTCTCGGGCATGCCTCTCTCTCATCTCCCCCTCTCTGTGATGGGGCATCTCAGGGGTTAATCAGGGGGGCATACAGGCCCCTAGACAAGAGGAATGCCTTTCCTTGTAGGAGGGGGCACCTTTGTGGGTCCTGCTGCTGTTGCGGCAGCTGATCCGTTTATACTTGGCTGGGGGGGCGCCACTACGGGGACAGGGCCGTCTAATACATTGTTTTTGCTCCCGGCAGCCGTCCCCACAGCTCCGGGGACCGCTGCCGGCCTTTTCCTACCTCCGTGCGCCCGGCGGTGTTCGCGGGTTCCAGCCAGGGGCTACCTGCAACTTTAGCCCGCGGCTTCGGCCTGGTCCCGGCCGCGTGTTAGCACCGCCCCTTTTTCTTTGCGCTTCGATTCGCTCCTATCCCCGCTGCGTGGGTCCTCGTCTCCTCCCTCTGTCGGGATCACGTGGCGCGGCTCCGGAGTCCAGCACTGCTGCCTCACAAGCTGCTGCTGCACTCTGCTCCTGTGGCTCTCCTCTTGCTATCTTCAGTGCTCCAGATCTTCTTCAACAGCCTGAACCTTCTGCTACCTGGTGCTGAATGCTGTTCCTGCGCTCCTGGCAAGACTTCAGGGACTGCAAGACACAGGAACCTGGGTGAGCTTGTTCCATTTCTTTCTTTTTCTGGGTAGCTGACTTCTCTGTATATTTTTGCAATGTCCCCCCCCAGCTTTGAACCTTCCCTTAGACAGGCGGTCTCCGCTTCGGTCACTCACTATGCTTGTACAGGGTGTAAAGTTAAAATGCCGGGGGGTTCGGCTGAACCCAAGTGTTCTGCCTGCTCTTCCTCCCACCCTACTCCCACCACCCAGGATAGCCCCCAGGAGCACGTGGCCCCTGACCCTGCCCCGTTTTGGGTGTCTTCTCTCTCCCAAACGATTTCTGATCTGGCGCAGGTTTCCAGGGAGGTGGCTACGGCCTTAAAGCAATCCTCCTTGTGTCCTCCTTGGGAGTCACGGACGGCGTCTTCGGACCGTCGGCGCTCCCGGTCCTCTTCTGCCAGGCGGCGTCCTCGGTCTTGTGGTCGCTCTTCTAGGGGCAGCTCCCGATCCCCGGCCCACCCTGCCAGATCTGTGTCACCTAGGTCCGGAGTTTCCACTGCCCGTTCCCAGTCCCCAGGGGAACTGGGGGACTCGGCTCCGCTCTCGGATTCTGAAGAGCTGTCATCCATGTCAGATGGACAGCTTGGTTTCAGCTGTCAAGGACACCTGTCATCTACAGGACCCTGAAACTTCGGACCCTGCTCCTGGAGTTTCCTTTACACGTACTCATCGCTCCCCAAAGGTCTTCAGTACCCATAAGGAGTTTGATGATCTTCTGGAGTCCGCCTGGAAGCTTCTGGAGAAGCGCTTCCAAGGCACTAAACGGTTGAAGACTCTGTGTCCGTTTTCTCAGGATCTTGTCTCTAAATGGACCGTTCCGCCGTTGGTGGACCCCCCAGTCTCCCGTTTATCAAAATCCACCACCCTGCCACTGGCGGATGCCGCTTCCTTTAAAGATCCCGCGGATAAGCGGGGGGGGAAATCTGGCGAAGTACGCCTTCGAGGCAGTTGGGTCCTTCCGGCTTTTGCTTCGACCTGGGTCTCAAAGGCCTTGTTGGTTTGGGCTTCTCTGCTCCGCTAAGGGGTGTTGTCCGTGGCCCCTCCTGATGATCTGGCTGATATCGCTCTCCACATCTCCAAGGCAGGTGACTATTTATGCCAAGTTTCCTTGGAGTCAGCACGCTGTGCGGCAGTTGCGTCCGGCAATCTAGTCGCCATTCGCCGCTCTATGTGGCTTAAAGCTTGGAACGCCGACTCGGCTTCCAAGAAATCCCTGACGGAAATGGCCTTCACTGGCGGCCGTCTTTTTGGCAAAAAGCTGGACGACATCATTTCCGAAGCTACGGGTGGTAAGAGTTCCTTGCTTCCTCAGAATAAGGCGCGCCGCCCTGTTGCTGGCGGGGGATTCCGCAAGACTGCTTCCTTTCGGTCCTTTTGCTCCCTGGGCCCCGGGCTCCAGGACAAGTCGGGTTCTTCACAGGTTCGGCAAGCCCCATCTTTCAAGCCTCGCCCCTCCTGGAAGCAGGAAGGCCGTTCCAGCCGTTTTCCCGCAAAGTCAAGAACTCTCAAACCTACCTCAGCCTGAAGGGGCGCCCCCACCCGATGCTCTCCCTCGGGTGGGCGGCCGCTTGTTCCTCTTTCGGGACGTCTGGTTGGCTCATGTCCAGGATTCCTGGGTTCGGGACGTCGTCTCCGACGGTTACCGAATCGAGTTCGGTTCTCTTCCCTGGGATAATTTTTTCCCGGGCTCCTCGTTCGCCCGTTCTGGCTGCAGGCTTTCGCTCTGCCATTTGCACTCTGTTGGAGCAAGGTGTCATTGTGCCTGTTCCTCCTCAGGAACGTTTCCGGGGTTTTTATTCAAAACTCTTCGTTGTTCACAAAAAAGGGGGAACGGCACCTTCGCCTTCGTCCTTTCCGGATGGAGTCCCTGCGTTCAATTGTTGCGTCCATGGACCAGGGCGAATTCCTGTCTTCCGTGGACATTCGGGATGCATATCTCCACATTCCGATTTTTTTCTCCACACCAACGGTTTCTACGGTTTGCCGTTTCGGAGGGTCACTTCCAGTTTGTGGCTCTGCCTTTCGGCCTGGCCACAGCACCAGGGTCTTTACCAAGGTCCTGGCGGCTGTCCTGGCCATCCTCCGCTCCCGAGGGGATCCTTCCTTATCTGGACAACCTGCTTGTCAAGGCCCCTTCCCTGGTCCAGAACGAGGAAAGTCTTCATATCACCCTACAGACTCTGACCAGTTTCGGGTGGCTGATAAACGAGGAGAAATCCAATCTTTCTCCCTCCCAGTCTCTGGTTTTCCTGGTCCTTCGGTTCGATACCGGGAGAGCCCGAGTTTTTCTCGCGCCGGACAAGTGGAGTGCCCTCCTGTCCGGTGTTTGCCTTTTGAGACGCCCACATCCAGTGCCGATTCGCTCCTGCATGACTGTGCTGGGCAGGATGGTGGCAGTCATGGCGGCGGTTCCGTTGGCACAGTTTTGTTGCCGCCCGCTCCAGTGGACCATTCTGTCTCTCTAGGACGGACCTCACCTGTCCTTGGATCGTCGGATCAGTCTTCCCTCCTCGACTTGCCAGTCGCTTCTTTGGTGGCTCCGCTCTCCCCTCTTCCTGGCCGGTCGCTCGTTCCTTCCTTTGAACTGGCTGGTCCTGATGATGGACGAGAGTCTCCTCGGCTGCGGGGGCGTTCTTCTTGACCGGACGGTCCAGGGCCGCTGGTCTCTTCAGGAAACCTGTCTTCCCATCAATGTCTTGGAGATCCGGGCCATCTTCCTTTTGTCTCCTGCACTGGGAGTCCCTTGTCCGGGGCCGCCCGGTCCGCGTCCAGACGGACAACGCCACGGCAGTGGCGTATGTCAACCGTCAAGGGGGCACTCGCAGCCGCGCTGCCATGGCCGAGGTGTTCAAGATCTTGGTCTGGGCGGAGCGCCTGGTCCCCGCCATATCAGCGCTCCACATCCTGGGGGTGGAAAATTGGGAAGCGGACTTTCTAAGTCGCTCATCTCCCGACCCTGGGGAGTGGTCCCTTCTCCCGGAGGTGTTTGCGTCCATTTGCGAGCGCTGGGGGACTCCGGACGTGGACCTCTTTGCGTCCCGCCTGAACCGACAGGTTCCGGTCATTCGTGGCAATGTCCCGAGATCCTCTGGCTCTGGCCGCGGACGCTCTCGTCGTTCCCTGGTCTCGCTTCAATCTCCCTTATCTGTTCCCGCCGCTTCCTCTCCTGCCCCGAGTGCTGAGGAAACTCAAGGTGGAAGGCGTCTCGGCCATTCTGGTGGCTCCGGATTGGCCCCGTCGCTCTTGGTACGCCGGCGTGGTTCTGCTCGTGGCGGACGTCCCCTTTAGGCTGCTGGATCGCCTCGATCTCCTCTCTCAGGGCCCACTTTGCCACCCCAATTCTCTGCCGCTATGTTTGACGCCGTGTATAAGGCCCGTGGTTTTTCCTCCGGGGTTGTTCGCACCATGCTCAGGGCGCGTAAGCAGTCCTCGGCCAGGATTTATCACAGGACTTGGCGTGCCTACTTTCGGTGGTGTGAGGCCAGCTCTCTTTCTCCGGTTCGTTTTTCTCTGCCTAACCACCTGGCGTTTTTGCAGTCGGGCCTTGAGACTCATTTGGCTCTTAGTTCCCTCAAGGGTCAAGTGTCGGCGCTGTCTATTCTTTTTCAGCGGCCTCTGGCTTCAGACTCTTCGGTTCGCACCTTCCTTCAAAGGGTGGCTCATGAGAATCCTCCTTACAGGTCCCCTACTCCCCCTTGGGATCTGAACTTAGTCCTGAGCGCCTTGCAGTCCGCTCCGTTCGAACCTCTCCAGGACATTTCCCTTCATTTCCTTTCTTGGAAGGTGTCCTTCCTGGTTGCCGTGACCTCCATCCGCAGGGTGTCGGAATTGGCAGCTCTCTCTTTTCAACCTCCCTTCCTGATTCTTCATCGGGACAAGACTGTGCTACGGCCAGTACCTTCTTTTCAAACAAAGGTGGTTTCTTCCTTTCATCTGAACGAGGATATCATTCTTCCCTCCTTCTGCCCTGCTCAGTCTCATCCTAAGGAGCGCTCCCTCCACAACCTAGATGTGGTTAGAGCTTTGCGGGTTTACCTTTCTACTTCATCTTCCTTCGGACGGTCTGATTCACTGGTTGTCCTTCCGGAGGGCCGCCGCAAGGGTTTGCCGGCTTCTACCATCTCCAGGTGGATCCGGTCCGCCATTTCTGAAGTGTATCGTTCAAAGGGGAAGAATCCACCCTTCCGTTTTACAGCTCACTCCACTCGCTCTGTGGGGGCCTCTTGGGCGGTCTTCAATAGGGCTTCTGCCCTACAGGTGTGTAAGGCGGCCACTTGGTCTTCGGTGCACACATTCACCAAATTCTACCAGGTGCACACTTCTGCATCCGCCGACGCCAGTTTGGGGCGTAAGGTTTTGCAGGCAGCGGTGGCCTTGCCGTCCTCTTGATTCCGGGTTGATTGGGTTTTTCCCACCCCGGGGACTGCTTTGGTACGTCCCACGGTTCCTGTGTCCCCCAATGGAGCTCACCGAGAAAAGGAGATTTTACACTTAACCGTAAAATCTTTTTCTCGGAAGATCCATTGGGGGACACAGCACCCACCCCGTTGTTTTTAGTTTGTTGCCGAAGGGTCGGTCGCCTATCAGTCTGTTGGTTCACTTGTTTTGACTGGGCTCCCTTCGGACTCTGCTTGTATTTTTTTCGGTTCCTCCTATTGCTTTGGGAATAAAACTGAGTGTCTCTGAGTCATTAGGTGGGGTATATCCTGCTGGGAGGAGCTGACTTTTTGTTATGCCTAGTGTCAGCCTCTTAGTGGCAGCAAAATATACCCACGGTTCCTGTGTCCCCCAATGGATCTTCCGAGAAAAAGATTTTACGGTAAGTGTAAAAAATCTCCTTTTTCCATTATTGCACCTGATTATCTATCACGTCCTGCCCGGATACCTTCTCGCTGTCTCTAACTCACTTCTTTGCAGTCCAACCTCCTATCCTCCCGCTTCAGATCAAACACCAGCGTGACTTTCATATTTGATTCTGCTTATAAGTACAGCAGCTGTAATAATCATCACCTCTGTATTCTCCTAAATAAACTAATAGACCAGTGTTCACCAACCAAGGGGCCTCCAGCTGTTGCAAAACTACAACTCCCAGCATGCCTGGACAGCCTTCGTTTTGCAGCAGCTGGAGGCACCTTGGTTGGGAAGCACAGTAATAGACCATAAGGATACAGTTGGGGAAGCTTTGCCTTCATTTCCTCTGGTGTAATTATCATCAGTGATTGTAATAGGAGGGTCTACCCCTTCCTGTGGAGAATTTGTGTGAAACAGTTCATGCAGTTTCATCATGCAGGAGGGTTTAGTAGTGGAGATGGTGACCCAAATTGAAAGCATGGAAACTCCCATCATTTTTAAAGGGGTACTCCGCCCCTAGACAATCCCCCAGGGATAAGATGTCTGATCCTGCTGCTGGGGACCCCTGCGATCTCTGATGCAGCACTCTTGTCATCAGCTGCTAGGAGCGAAGTTCGCTCCGTGCCTGATGACTCACCATACAGGGGCTGGAGGATCTTCACAGCCCCGCCCCCTCGTGACATCACAGCACTCCTCGTGACATCATGCCTCGCCCCCTCCCATAGACTTAAATTGACGGGGCAGAGCGCGACGTCTCGAGAGGCGGAGCCATGACGTCTCGATACTCCGGCCCCTGTATCGTGAGTCATCAGGCACGGAGCAAAGTTCGCTTCGTTTAGCAGATGACTCGGGGTGCTGCAGGAGGGATCGCAGGGGTTCCCAGCGGTGGGACTCCTGCCATCAGACATCTTATCCCCTATCCTTTGGATAGAGGATAAGATGTCTAGGTGTGGAGAACCCCTTTAAGCGGTCCCCAAGAGATCACAAGACCCAAGTTGAAGGAAATTGTTTCAGGAATTTTCAGATAGACAGAAATAACAAAATTGGGTAATATCAGCTGAATTCTATATAGTGGGTGACTGACACCACCATTTTCCCTACCCGGCTAGCTCTGTGTCTAACTCTCCCGCTTGCTAGGGAGAATGGAGGTGTAAATGGCATTTACACCTTAATCTGTGTTTAGGCAAAAAAAAAAAAAAAAAAAAGGGATTCCTTATATGACATGGCTTACATTACTTACACCAACAAACCCTTGTTTGTAAGATTGGAAGTTTTTTCTTTTTGTTTAGGTTTCATAATCAATTTGAAACACAACTTTGAGTTTCTCCCTTCCCTTCTTTAGATTCTAAGCCTGCAGGAAGACATAGCCTGGGAGAGCTGGCAGGATTTAAAGGAAGACTGTACCAAGGATCCTCAGGCTATAATCACGATTATCCTTGAAGCAAAGGTATGCTACTATGGTTTTTTGTTTTCATATTTTTGTTTCTTCTATTATAGCTTAACAAGAATTTATTTAATTTATTTACCAGTATTCATTCATTCATTCATTCATTTATTCAATAAAATATGGTAGTGATTCCAGAATAATGCAGAGCAGGCCACCTAAGCACTGGGAGCCCCATCATCATAAGAATGGTGGTCCCTAGTTCCTGAGTGTTTAGACTGGTGGCTCAGCAGCCATTTCACTCTCTGGGGGACATTCATAGATAGACCAAGTATCGTGATCCGCTATGTTTGGAAGTCCCATAGAGACGGAATATATCAGTGGCAGTGTAGCTTGAGTCACTCTAGGAACAATGGACTCCTGTTCTATAAATTTGTTTGGAGCTGACTGCTAGGACTCCCACCCATCAGACCATGAACAAGAACAGAAAGCAGAGAAGAGGCCAGTGCCTCGTGTAGTCCTGAGGGTAAGAGGTATATCCACCCTCCAGAGATTAGTCTCTCACCTTATGAGACACTTGGGTTCATGCAGATCTCCCCTGAACAGGGGTATAGTGAAGATTTCTGGTTTCAGGCCAGCAGTCACATAGACAGAATCCTATAGGTTGGAGCCGTAACAAAAGGTAACTGCTATATGCGGCGCTACTGCAAGAAGATACAATATTAGCAGTAGTGATAGATTATTGTGTATTTATAGGGATGCAGCATAAAAATAAAATGAACAGGTAAATAGGCAAGACGTGTTTTGGGGATGCTTTTATTCCTGCAAGTCACACACTAATGTCGATGTTTTTATTCCTGCAATAAAGGGGGATTTCGCCCCCCAAAACGTGTCTTGCCTTTTTACCTGTTCACTTTATTTATTTTATTTAGTTTTTATGCTGCATCCCTATAAATAAATAGACAATAGTATATCACTACTGCTTATATTGTATCTTCTTGTGGTAGTGCCGCATATAGCAGTCACCTTTTTCGTTCTATTTATTCGGCATCCCACCCATCAGGTACTTATCCCCTATCCTGTGGGCTGGGGATAACTATTATTCTTGGGGCCATAATATGCCCATTTGAAGCGGGCCTAATAGATAGTGACCCAGCAATTGGTCAGGTGTCCACTGGGAGCCATACATCACTACATTATTGCTTCCTTTTCCCTTGGTTGTCCACCTGTCACTGACACCATTGGCTGCATCACACTAAAATAAACCCCCTCAACAACCAAGATCAAATGGAGCGGGCTTTTAACCCCTTAAGGACTCAGGGTATTTCAGTTTTTGCACTTTCGTTTTTTCCTCCTTACCTTTTAAAAATCATAACCCTTTCAATTTTCCACCTAAAAATCCATATTATGGCTTATTTTTTGCGTCACCAATTCTACTTTGCAGTGACATTAGTCATTTTACTTCAAAATTCACTACCCCAAAATTCACGGTGAAACGGAAAAAAAAAATCATTGTGCGACAAAATCGAAGAAAAAACACCATTTTGTAATGTTTTTTTTTTTTTTGGACTTTGGAATTCTTTTACGTGTACGGCATTGACCGTGCGGTTTAATTAATGATATATTTTTATAGTTCGGACATTTACTCACGCGCCGATACCACATATGTTTATTTTTATTTACACGGTTTTATTTTTTTTATGGGAAAAGGGGGGTGATTCAAACTTTTATTAGGGAAGGGGTTAAATTACCTTTATTAACACTTTTTTTTAAACTTTTTTTTTGCAGTGTTATAGGTCCCATAGGGACCTATAACACTGCACACACTGATCTCTTACACAGATCACTGGCGTGTATTAACATGCCTGTGATCAGTGTTATCGGCGCTTGACTGCTCCTGCCTGGATCTCAGGCACGGAGCAATCATTCATCGATCGGACACCGAGGAGGCAGGTAAGGGCCCTCCCGGTGTCCTGTAAGCTGTTCGGGACACCGCGATTTCACCGCGGCGGTCCCGAACAGCCCGACTGACTAGCCGGGATAGTTTCACTTTCACTTTAGAAGCGGTGGTCAGCTTCTAAAGGGTTAATATACGTCCTGCGTCGTTAAGGGGTTAATAAATCTTACAGTAAGTACCTGACTTTTGTTATTATGAAAAGGAAAAGTATAATAAAACATTTATGTAGGTTGGGTCCTGTGTTTTCACATTTAGCATCCAATGGAGCAATAACTCTATATCAGTATACCAGCTGGAGGCACCCTGGTTGGGAAACACTGCTCTATATAATATATAATTTCTATAGCAAAGTACTTGAGAGGAATCGCTGTTTGCATTTGAGCCCATTTTCTCCTTGGAGCATACATATGATTGTAGACCTGATGTAATTCTCTTTATTCATTATTTACTCTATTGCCTCTATTTGTAGGATTATTTGCTTTGTGAGGATTGGGGACTCTTTTACCCTATACCTGCGGATCTTCTAATAAACCTGTACCGTGAGCATCTCTTACATCTTCTGGAGAAAAAAGACACCGAGAAATCTCTACAGGTAGTACCCCGAGAATGTGTTGAATTGACACTATAAATCCCCTGCGGGAGCTTTCAGGCATAGGCCATGTTCAAGTAAAGCAGTCATTTTGCAGTTTTTACTTCTGCAGTGGCAAAATGTTCAATGTCTGATGCAATTTGGAGAATATTGTGATAAATAGTGCAATGTGTGAACACTGCCTTACCTACAATGCCATAATGTTTAATATTGGATTTTATAGGGTATTCACAGCATATCCCATAAAAGTCTGATAGGTGAGGGTCTCACGGTGGGACCTGAATCTATCTTGAAGATGTGCTCCCATATGCCCCTGTACCCTCCAACCTGTTTGTGGCCACTGCAGGTGCTAATGAAGCAGAAAACAGCGAAACCAGCTGTCAGACACGTTTTGTATTAGTTTACATGATAGACGTTGTAGCATCACAAGCTGCTTTGTTTCTCGGAGCTAGTGTGTGTCCAGCTGTTGCAAAACTACAACTTTAAGCATGTGTGTATATATATATATTTTTAAAGTATTTATTTAATTTTGGCATTTTAAGTAACAAACATCACCATTAAGGTGAAACAATGTGAAAAACAAACAGCCTCCACAGGTCCCGGAGACCAACTCCAGCACAGTGACAGGGATTCAAAGTATGCAAAAACATCCGCCAGTAGGACAGAAGGTTGCATCCGAGACCCAACTGGAGGAAGCCCAAGGGAGACAGACACACATACACGTACACAAACACCCAAGCATACAACCTCAGCAACCCCAACCCAGCCCCCTCCTGTAGGACAGCAGGACTCAATAGAAAACTTACTGTGATAATCTAGCCAGTGGGTCAGCCGACATATCCAGTAAAAGCCAGGGGGTCCATACCTTGCCAAATTTTTTAGAGCATTTGGGACTCTCATATAGTGCCTGGTACAACGGGACATATTTGCCAACCAAAGTTAGCCAGCGAGACGGGGAGGGGGGGACCAAACCCAAACACCCCTAGCACCTCCCACTCCCACTGATAGGGCCACGGCACCGATTGAAAGGCCTTATAAATATCTAGACTAACCACCATTCCAGTAGGAAAGCCCTCCTCCACCGCTGCGATGTTAAGCTGCAGATGCTTCATATTAACATCAGTAGCCCTACCCGGCATAAACAGTTTGGTCTGGATGAATGGTAGCGTTAATGACGCCAAGCCAAGTTACTCTAGCCAAGATCTTAATATCAACATTCAAAAGGGAAATAGGTCTATAAGAATCAGGTAACAACTGGTCCTTTCCAGGCTTTGAGAGCTCTACAATAAACACCTCCCACATAGTCTGGAAGAGAATCTGCAAAAGCTGTCGAATGAAACAATTTAAGGAGTATAGGGGCCAGCCGCTCCTCATTCATCCTATACCAATCGCCTATCATCCCATATAAAACCGGAGTCCTCCCACGAGGAAGATCATGTATGGCCTGTTACACCTCTTCAATTGTAACAGGGGAATCTAACGCCTCCGCCTGAGCACGATTAAGCATGGGAAGGGATAGGTCAGGTAAGAAAAACAGACGTTACCCTTGACAGGGTTTAGAAGGGGCCGCATACAAAGCGGAGTAAAAGTCCCTGAAGACAAAGTTAATCAACTGGGGATCATTCACCACAGAACCATCCCAGCCCTTCATACAAGGGATAGAGGCAGCAGGACGACTAGACCTCGCCAAATACGCAAAGAGTTTACCATTCTTTTCCCCAAACTCAAACAGGGCAGCTTCCGTATCTGCCAACCGCAACTTGACCCTATCCCTCTGGACCACCAAAAGAGACCTCTGAGCTTTGTTTGGCCCACGCCCTCTCACTATCAGGAGATGGATCCCTAATGTATGCCACCTCCAAGGCACTCCCTTCCTGCAACAGCCTACCCTCCATCCATAATTTTCCTCTGACCCGCTATAAAGGAACCCCTAACCGTGGCTTTGTATACATCCCATTGAACTTAAGGGGTTAGGGTAAGAAGCATTATGCTCCCAGTACTTGACATGGGCAACCCCCAGAGCCTCCACAACTGCCTCGGCCTTCAGCCAGCTAGGGGGCATGTGCCAAATATGGGAAGGGGGACTAGGACCTAGGTGGAGAACTACCAGTACGGCAGAGTGGTTTGAGATCCCCCTAGTGGTGTAGGAAACATCACTTACCATCCGGAGGAGGTCCTCAGACGCCAGAGCGAGATCAATTCCAGAGAACAACCTATGGGCCGCAGAGTAAAAAGAAACGGAGGACGCACTCGGGTACTTCCACCTCCAGAGATTGGTCAGACTCAACGCCAAGCGCCAGGTATTAAATGAGGAGGAGCCAGGGTCAGCAACAGTGTTGCGGTCAAGCATAGGATCAGGAACTACATTGAAATCGCCTATAAAAAGGACCGGATCAGAGGGAAAAGATAAGTTTTTTAGTAATTAGCTCCAGCACAAAGGCCAGAAAAGGATGGGGCACATAAACAGAGACAAAAACGGATGAGAAAGAACTCTGAGAACGATTTAATATCACAAATCTCCCAAAGTTGTCATATGCTGCTTGGGAAACCGCCAATGGCAGGGACTTTGTGATTCACACGGAGACACCCCTAGCATAATTAGGGTATGTTCACACTACATAATTCCAGCGGAATTATGTGCCGTGAACATAAACATCAGTGTGAATGGGTCTTCCGCAAGACCCGTTCACTCTGCGGAATTTCAGCGGCGAACAATTCCGCCGCTGAAATTGTTCCGCGCAAAGAAAGAACATGTTCATTCTTTTGGCGGAAGTCCGCAAACACTGCATAGCCGTCATTGGTGACAGCACAGTGCCGCGCGGTCCCACCGCCGAAGTATTGCGGCGGGGGTGGCCGCCAGAATGGAATCTCCGCTCGCGGAATTCTGCGAGCGGAGATTCCGTTCATAATCCGTAGTCTGAACATACCCTAAGAGTAGGAGGCATGGTAACCCTTCGCTATCCAAGCCCTTTTCAGGGCAAGAACTTTCTGACCCGTTTTGAGTCTCCTTTGACAAATAATGTAAGGAGACTGGCGTTTCACAAATTCTAGACATAAGGCCCTTTTTAAGGCCCCGAACATTCCAACTAACAACCTTCAGAGTCCCTATCATGAAAAATAACACTATAGAGGAACAGGAAAAACCAAAGGAGGACAAGGAAGGGCAGAGCACCGGGACCACACACAACCAACAGAAAGACTAACAGCACAGAAACAAAACATGTAGACAAAGGCAACAAAGCATAACCAAAACATTCCCCAAAAAACCCTGTCTAACACACCCTAAGTACAACTACTACGGAGCGTCAAAAGAACGCCAAGTGAGTCTAAATTATTACTAAACCCCCCCCCCCCCTTCCACCATAAACTAAATCGGCAAGCGTGTGTATGTATGTATGTATGTGTGTGTGTGTGTGTGTGTGTGTGTGTGTGTGTGTATATATGTGTGTGTGTGTGTATATATATATATATATATATATATATATATATATATATATATATATATATATATATATATATATATAATATTAATATAGATAATATCTCCATTTGTAGAATGGTGGAATTGGTTCGGGTAAGTGTATTTGCTTTCATTAGAGTCATGTTACTTATCAGACTAGATTGTCATTCTGATAAAAAAAAAAAAGACGGAGGATGACACAGAGAGAGGGGGTGTGGGAATAGCTAAGGTACCGTAAGTATATTTAATAGTTGTTAATACTTAAAAGGCAGTGTTTCTCAAACAGTGCACCTCCAGCTGTTGCAAAACTATAACTCCAAGCATTTTAACTGTTGCTGAGCAATAAGAAAAATACAGTAAGTTTTTTCATGATCTTGTGGGGGGCACAAGGTGTAGCCCTGATGCAGTGGACACCAAACTGTGGCCCTCCAGCTGTTGCAAAACTACAAAGCCCAGCATGCCCGGACAGACCTAAATACTTTTAGGTCTCCAGAAATTCATAATAATATGACCATAAGAAACAGGATATTATATGTTATGCTTTTCTATTTTTACTTGCTTTTAATAGCTACTAAAGAGAGTTGAGGATCAGGATCTGCGCCTGGCAATCACGGAGCAAGCACTTTTTCAGAATCCTGGCATATTTGCTAGCCATTTTCTATCTGAGTATTTGCTGGCACATTTTTTAAACGGTCTTCTGGAGATGCGTTGCAATGAAATAAGGAATATATTCCTGGGATCAAAGGTAAAGTGAGGAGTGAATATCATAGATGTTGTCTTTATGTCCATAATTCTGTGTTGATTCATTTCAAAGTATACCTGTTTACTGGTTGGATCTGTGTTCTAAAGTCCCCAAAAAAACAAAAAATTTCTTAAAGCATTAATGTCAGAGGAAATAACCAAACATAGAAGACAAAGAGACAAGAACAAAGAAGAGAGTAGAAGGAAAGGGGACAAAAAGAGAAGGAGAATGGCACCAGTGCTCATTTTAGTAGATGGGCTCCATCATAGTCTATGCAACAATGACATAAATTTGGCGCCCAGCCAGGAAGTGAAGTGTGCCGCACACTTGACCCAGCTATATCTAGAGTTCATCAGCCCTGGGACCCGACTGTTCAAAGCTATTGACATGTCTGCATGGAATATCAAAAATGATTTTTTTATTTTAATTTTTTTGTATGACGTTAAGACTTTAGTTTTAGGCTCTGTTCATATCATGTTAAAGGGGTACTCCGCCCCTAGACATCTTATACCCTATCCAAAGGATAGGGGATATGATGTCTGATCGTGGAGGTCCCGCCCCTGGCGACCCTTGCGAACTCTGCTGTGGCACCCCAGACATCTGGTGCACAGAGCGAACTTCGCTCCGTGCTGGATGACTGGCTATATGGGGCGAAGGCTAGTGTTGTCACTGTCACGCCCCCCTCAATGCAAGTCCATAGACTTGCATTGTGGGGGCGTGGCCATGACATCATGAGCGGGGGCGTGGCCGCGATGTCACAAGCCTCTGACGCTGCACCCGACGCTCTAAACGAACACCGGGTGCACCCGCCACTGGGAACCCCTGCGATCGGACATTTTATCCCCTATTCTTTGGATAGGGGATAAGATGCCTAGGGGCGAAGTACCCCTTTATTATATAGAATCCATAGGAGTTGGGATGTCTTTGCATAGTCTTGTTTCATTGTTACAGGTACTACTGGCACTTCCAGAGTCTGCTCATTCCAACTATGAACATCTTATCTCCAGCCCGCTGCTGATGCTCGAGCAGCTTTTGATGAACATGAAGATAGAGTGGGTCTCTGTTGCGGTACAGACATTGCAGCAGCTTCTCATTCAGCCGGATTTCACCTTTTCTATTGAAGACGTGGACAATATGCTATGCACCTATGCTGGGAAAGCCTTGGACATCCCATTCTCTTTGAGAGAGAAAAGAACAGGTTAGTGTCTTTCACAACACAAGCAAAAATAGGAATGGAGACTCTAGGAGTTAAAGGGGGTACTCCGCCCCTAGACATCTTATCCCCTATCCAAAGTATAGGGGATAAAAGGTCTGATCGCGGGGGTCCTGCTGCTGGGGACCCCCCGCAATCTCTCCTGCAGCACCCGCTTGTCATCAGCTGAGGGGGCGGGTCATGATAATCTTGCCCCTGTATCGTGAGTCATCAGCAGGGAACAAGCCTGTGCTGCAGGGACCCCCGCAATCAGACGACATATCCCTTATCCTTTGGATAAGATGTCTAGGGGCGGAGTAGCCCTTTAAAGCTTTCTCATAATATAATGGAGGCCTATTGAAATTCGGTAAAGTCTCACTACTGGGGCAGCAGGGCACTTTTTCATAGAAAAGTTCATCTGTGACTTCTTCAGTGCCAAGTTGTGAACTTTGCAATCCAATTTGTTTAATTAAACAAAAAAAAATCCTGCAGGGAATTAGTAGTATTTTCAAATGTATTGTCACACTGTTTTCATGCTGTTTTGCTATGTACTGTAGCATGTGGCCACAGAAGAGTTACTGTCGCCATTGCCCTTGCCCACCCACTATTGATTTTGACTTTTCTTGATCACTTCAATTGGGGGAAAACAGGAACCATGAGTATGTGCTGCTTGCCACTACGAGGCTGACACTAGGCAAAAAACAAATAGGAAGTTGGCTCCTCCTTACTGACTCTGAGCTAATCAGTTTTAGCTTATAGTCTGCAGGAGGCAGACACAGGTCTGGAGCTCTCCAGACCTGGTCTTCTAACTTTTTGTTTTTTTTCCTAGTTTGTTTAGTTAGGTTTTCTTTCCTTTATTATTTTCTCTACGTGGGCTGACAGGAGCATGGCTCTGCCTGATCCCCCGTCTGCGAGCTAGGGGCACTGTGCATAGAGTATGGGCCGTTAACACCTCGCCAACGGCCACCGCTTGGTGGTGTACCCTGGGTCCGAGTCCCCTGCTTGTCTCTGGTCGCCTGCTATGGTAGCCTGGCATGACGCAGGTGGCGTTCAGCTGGCCCGAAGACTCCTTGGGTGAGTGTGTTGCTTTCTGTGCAGGGACCACGGCTGACTTCAGCTGACGGCGCCAGCTGTCTCCTCTATCTGCGCTGGCGGCCGACATCTGTGGCACCGGTGGTAGCTCTCACCTCCTGGACAATGCGCTCGCGGCCGTCAACTATTACAGTGTCCGGAGGAGAATTGGCCGGCGGCTTCGAAATTTGGCCCACGGCCTTGGCCTGCTCCTCCGTTCAGCTCTGCCCACTTTTCGGCAGAGCTCCCGCCCACATTTTGGCAGAGCTCCCTCCCCACCTCCCGTTCTCCCGACTCAGAGGAGGTGTCACGTATGTTGGACATAGTGTAAAGTCTGGTGTCGGCTGTCAGGGACACCTTCCACCTAAAGGACCCACGAACTTCAGACGTAGCGCCAGAAGTGTCCTTCTGCCGTGCTCGTCGTTCCCCGAAGGTCTTCAGTTCCCATGCGGAATTTGACGAGCTGTTGGAAGTGGTGTGGAAGCACCCGTAAAAAAAAAAACACTTCCAAGAGGCCAAGAAACTTTGGGCTTTCTTTCCCTTTCCACAGGACCTGGTCGCCAAATGGACCTCTGCACCTATGGTGGATCCACCTGAGTCGCGATTGTCTAAATCTACTAACCCTGCTGCTGGCGGACGCGGCCTCTTTCAAGGATCCCTCCGACAAGCGCAAAGAAAATTTGGCCAACTTTGCATATGAAGCGGCCGGTTCAGCTTTGTTGCTGGCTTTCGCCTCTACCTGGGTGTCCAAAGTGCTCTTGGTTTGGGCTTCTCAACTACGCCAAGGTATTCTTATTGGCTTCTCTCCAGGCGACCTGGCTGCTTTGTCGCAGTAACTCTATAATGCTGGTGAATACCTCTGCTCTGCTTCCCTGGAATCAGCCCGCTGTGCGGCCTCTGCCTCAGGAAACCTTGTTGCTCTCCGGTGCAAGATGTGGAATGCCACCGCCGATTATTTCTGAGGCTACCGGGGGTAAAAGTTCTCTCTTGCCCCAAAATCGTTTGCGCTGCATGGATGCGCGTAGGAAGTCTCTTTCCTCTTCGGCCCTTTCGGTTTCCTGCTGGGTCATTCAGACAAGCTGACGGCCTCCCAGGACAGGAGAGGCCCTTCCTTTAAGGCTCTTCCCTCCTGGAAATTGGGGACCCTTCGAACCTCCTTCCTGCCAAGTCCGGTGCCTGCAAGCCTCCCACTGCCTGATGGGGCGCCCCATCCAAGGCTTCCTCTTGGGTGGGCGGTCGCCTATCCCTCTTTTGGGAAACTTGGTTCAGGAGGTCGTTTCATAATGCTATAGGATAGAATTTGGGTCTATTCCCCTGATTGTTTTTTCCGGTCCCAACCCCCTCAGTCTCCCGCCCTTGTTGCGGCCTTTCAGGTTGCCCTTCACATCCTTCTGTCCCAGGGAGTGATTATAACGGTTCCTCCTCGGCTTCAGCTTTACAAGCTTGCAAGGCGGCTACTTGGTTGTCCTTGCACACCTTCTCTAAGTTCTATCGTGTTCATACCTTTTGCGTCTGCTGATGTGGGTCTTGGCCGCAAGGTTTTACAGGCGGTGGTTCGTTCGTCCACCTAAGTTCGTTCTGGCTGGGATCTCTGTGCCTTTTTTTGTCTGGGTTTTGTTCGGACTGTTTTGTCTTTGTCGGTTCTCTTACTGCTTTGGGACTAAACTGATTAGCTCAGAGTCGGTGGGCAGGTATATCCTGCCAGGAGAAGCCAACCTCCTTTTTGTTTTTTGTCTAGTGTCAGCCTCCTAATGGCAAGCAGCATATACCCATGGTTCCTGTGTCCCCCCAGTAGAAGCTCAGAGAAAGAGATTTGACAGTAACTATAAAAAATCTACTTTTTACCACCAAAAAAGCAGTGTAAAACCAAAAATAAATTCCTCCCTTTCTATGTGCAGCAAATCTGGATACTAGAGATTATTGAAACACCCAAAATGCAGAGATTCTTTTGGTTGCCTGTGTTTCTTTGTGTTAACAATTTATAGACTCGATCAGGTTGCATTTGCAGTGATGCATTACATTTTCTTTGTCTAGACTCTGTCAGCCGAGTTCCAGAAAGCATCAGTCAGGCATCAGATACAGAAGGTTCTCCATCCTCTTCTGGAGAACAAAACTCTGTTTTTGGAGGTAGGTATGGATTTTTAAGTTTTTCTTTTTTCCCTTTAAGTTCAGTTATTGTAAATGTTTTTATTACATGTTGTCTATTATTTTTTTTTTTTTAAAACAACTTCAAGCACCTTTTGCTTCACAAGAAAATATTACACAGGCCAAGTATCTGACAACTGTTTTCTATCGTCTTGCATGGTCCAGATCGATCTCGGTTGCAGACACCTGAGAAAGGACACAGGAGGAACAAGTCTTCTCCAGAATTTGTACCGCCTGACAAACCTCCAGCTAAAGCACATTGGATTCCAGATGAAACTGAAACCACCTGCATGGTCTGTAAGAATGAGAAGTTCACCATGGTGAGTATGGGAAATTTGCTAACTTCACACCAGAAAGCATCATTCTGCTTCACTGTGCACATGGTGGAATTTCTGTGGCATTTCTGGATTTTGCCAACTGCAAAAAGAATACACCTGTCTATTCTTTATGCGGATTTTGCTGCATTGCTGCCTATGAGACGGCACATTTCCAAGCAGTCCTAGTGTCCACCAAAACTTTCAAATGTGTGGAATGTCTGCCCGGCGTGGAACCGCCATAACTTACAAAAATACTGTGAGATGCATTTTTTGTCATACTGCTCAGCACTAGTTCAAACCTATAGATATCAGCTCCCTTTAGGTAGTAGACACCTCCTAGATAGTTGCATCCTGCAGATTGTACAGCGGAGCCATCTTATCTGCAGTGCCACTGCTACAGCATTAAAACCTTGTCTGCAGCTTAGCACCGCTAACCACTACTAAGACTGTGCCCTGGCAGAGTGTCGGGATGGTAGCCTTAGTGAGAGCTGCACAGGAAATGTCATAATGCTGTAACTGAGTTGTGATATTGTTGCGGGGCCTCGGCCAAGCCGCTCCTGCTTTACTTGGGGCGGCGCAGCACGTCAGTGAATGAAATGAGTGGCTTTCCTTAGCCGCTGCCTCTTGTCACTGCTTTTCCCTGCCCACCTGCGTCCTTTCAAAGTGGATGTGCTCTAAACCCTGCTGGTCCTACAGGAATGGTGGGAAAAAAGTGTGGGAGGCCAATTCACACATTTTCCTGCAGCTCATAAGACCTGCAATATTTCTACAAAAAAAAAGCTGACAAAAACCTAGGTGCCAGGGCAAAATTCTCAGTCGTCATGGCTGAGCTGTGCATTAAGTTAAAAGGGTACTCCACCCCTAGACATCTTATCCCCTATCCAAATGATAGGGGATAAGATGTCTGATCATGCGGGGTCCTGCTGCTGGGAACCCCCGCAAGCTCTCCTGCAGCACCCCATAGACTTGCAATGAGGGGGCAGGGCTGTGACTTCATGGCCACACCCCTTATGTCACACCACGCCCCTTCAATACCTGCCCTTACATCCATACTACCTGTATGGAAAAAAAGTTTTTTTGACACTCTCACTTCCTTCACTGATTTGAATATGGGGGTGAGTGTCCCCACCTACTGTGCCCAAATCAGAAAAATGTAATGTGGCAGTGAGGCTGTAAGGCAGTGTTTCCCAACCAGGGTGCCTCCAGGTGTTGCAAAACTACAACTCCCAGAATGCCTGGACAGCCAAAGGCTGGAGCCACCCTGGTTGGGAAACACTTAAGGACTGTAGGATTTTTTTGCACAGAGATTTGTGAACCCCTATTGTAACACCTTGACTGTTAAAAGCCAGGTACCTGTTCAGTTTATTTGGTGACTGTAGCACATGAGGATTGTTACAATGTTTGCCCATGTTTTGCCTCCCCTGTAGTTCAACCGTAGACATCATTGCAGACGATGTGGAAGACTGGTCTGCAGCTCCTGCTCTATGAAGAAGATGGTGGTAGAAGACTGCCGGGAAAACCCAGCGCGTGTGTGTGATCAGTGTTATAACTATTTTAATGCAGAGTAAGTATTTAATGAGGCCCAGACCATATGGACTCCAGAAAAAGCTGAGAAGAGTCGAACGGGCTCAGACCAATCTGTCTTATGAATAACCGTCTAATTGGGCATTCTTATGTTCAGTAGATCATGTTCCCTGTACAATGACACTGTTTTCAAGATGAATTGTAGGGACATCATAAGCGAAAGCTTAAATGGGCACTGTCAGACACAAAAACTTGTGATATGTTGTAAAGCATGTATGACCAATAGGTTTTGCAATTGCTTTCATTATAAAATTTTCAATATTTCATACAGAAAAAGCAAGTAAAAAAACTGCCCCCCTGCCTGCTTGGACACATACTAGTCCTGCTGTGTCCATGCATCATCACCTATGTCATGGACACTTCCTTGATTGACAGCTGTGAGTGTAGGGCTCATCTTGAGGAAAAATCCTCCCACTGTCATCTTGTGTCTCGCTACTGTCAGTGAGGACAAGCTGGGAGTTGTAGTTTTGCTAATGCTAGGGGAGATGTGAGCAGACAGCATACTGAGGGAGGGGGCGGAGACCTGCACAGTGAGGCCACACCTCCTCCCTTTGAGATGAATTCAGACTAGTGAGTTAAATTAAAAGTGTAATAAAAAAATAAAAATAAAGGTGCTAGACACATAAAAATTAGATGTACATGGTCAGGATTAGGTACTGAGTGATATATGAAAAGTTTTTTTGTTGAATCTGACGGGTACACTTTAAGTATTAAGCAAAACAGACATGTCAGGAGAGCCAGCTGCTCCTCTTTAACTCTAATGTAATCTGTAAAGTCTATTTCCAAACTGGAAAATATTAATGTTTATTTTTTTATTTTTTTTTTAATACTTCATTTTAGTGCTTACAAAACAGAAGAGGATTTTGAGCAATTGGAAGGTAATTCTATTCTGCACAGTTAAGGGCAGGTTATCCAGGCATTAAAGGGGTTCTCTGCCCCTACACATCTTATCCCCTATCCAAAGGAAAGGGCAGTGTTTTTTTTTTTTTTTTTTAACCAACCAGTGTTCCTCCGACAGTTGCAAAACTACAACTACAACTTTGCAACAGCTGGAGGCACCCTGGTTGGGAAACACTGGCATAGGGGGATAAGATGTCAGCGGGACCCGCGATCTTCCTGCTGCACCCGGTGTTCATTTAGACCATTGGGTGCAGCTCCGAGACTCATGACATCGCAGTCACGCCCCCTTAATGCAAGTTTATGTATAGAAGCGTGACGGCTGTCTCACCCCCTCCCATACACTTGCATTGAGGGGGCATGGCGTGTCGTCACGAGCTTCCGCCCTGCATCGCCAGTCATCTGGCACGGAGCAAAGTCCGCTCCGTGCACCAGATGTCTGAGGTGCTGCAGCCGATATTGCAGGGGTCTCCAGAGGTGGGACCCTGGCGATCAGACATCTTATCCCCTATCCTTTGGATAGGGGATAAGAAGTCTAGGGGCGGAGTAGCCCTTTAAGTTATATTCCGTTTCATCTATGCTTGTAACCTTGTTGGAGAAAGCAACAGTTGTGTATAGACGATATACTTTTAAATGACCCCTTTATTACAGACGCTCATCTAGTGGTACGTTAGACCTCAGAAATGCAACAGTTTTTCATATATTCCATTGGGTGTTGAAATTGTTCAGAAGCTACTTGAATTTGTTGCACGTTGGATGGAGAGACAGACATGGACCTTCTTTCAGACATAACTGCACTGCAGAAAATACGATGCAGCAGCCTCCCATTGTTTTCAGTGGGATTCTGCTGCACCATTCACACCACAAAAATTCTGGAAATACGGCAGAATGAGCTCGGAAATGCATTGCTCTGAGCAGTCCTCCTACAGATAGAATCTCTGCCCATAATATCTCCAGGTAGAGATTTTGTAGTGTGAATAAGCCCTTAATAGCCTATGCCCATTGTCACCTTTTGTCCCACAATAAAGTTCCTAAGAAACTTTTCCGTAGACACACATATCCTCTTTTTCTGTACTTGTTTGCCATGCCTAACTCTTGTTGTTTACCACAGAAACAACAGGTGGCAACTTGGACCTTTCGGAGGTCCTCCGACTTTCTAAAGCTGCTGAGGTTCAGTGGTGGTTAACGCTCAATGAAGCTGAAAATGAAGTGGAGAGGAATGAGTTTTATTATGAGCAGGTATGTGTGGGTGTTTTACTTCACATATATAATTGGGGTCCAGATTGTGTTGAATATTATGGTGTAAGTCACCTAACATGTTTAATTTTGGAGGCGTCAGCTGACAATATTTTGTGCATTGGGCAAACAGACAGACTCCTCGAGTTTAAAAGGGTACTCTGCCTCTAGACATCTTATCCCCTATCGAAAGGATAGATAAAAAGAACCCCTGAGATCTCTGTGCAGCACCTGGAGTATGTTTAGAATGCTGGATGCGGGCGGGTAAAGTGGTCATGACGTCTAGCCTAGCCCCCTCAATGCGAGTCTATGGGAAGGGGTGTGGCGGTAGCCACGCAGCCTCCCAAAGACTTTCATTAAGTGGTGTGGCTGTGATGTCACAAGGGGCGAGGTCGTGGAGTCATGACCCCTGCCACCCGCTCAAAGCGTTCTGAACAAAATGTTGTGAACGCTGGGGCAGCGGAGTGCCCATTTAAATGCAACAGGGGTTGAGCGGTATTCAATGTCTATGAGGCTGTATGAATGTAATTGTAATGTAACTGTTTACCACGTGACGTGTGGTGAAATGTCTGCATCACTTCTTTATACTCTGCAGGCCCCGAGTGCATCATTGTGCTCAGCTATCCTTAATCTGCACTCCAAGAGGGACGAGTGTGGCTACCAGCTGATCGAGCGCTGCTGCCTCCTGTCTAAGGGGCTGACAAACCCTGAGATGGACAGTCGACTTCTGCTGGATATTATGAAAACATTGCTGTTCAGTGCCAAAATGATTTTTGTCAAAGCAGCTAGGAGCCATGACCTTGCCCTGTGCGACAGGTAAGTAGTTCAGTCCTGAGCACGAATGTCCATTAAAGGGGTACTCCAGTGGAAAACAAGATATATATATAGATATACACATTGAATGAACAGTGGCACACAAAGTGTCAGCAAAAAAAGGTGAATTATTCAAAAGAACGTGTTGGGCAACGTTTCAGCTGGCTCACCCAGCCATTTTCTCTCTGAAGTGAGAAAGCGCCATGCGCATTTGAGGCCTAAATTAGAGATTTGCATAGGGGTATTCTACGCCAGTGATTCCCAAACAGGGTGTCTCCATCTGTTGCAAAACTCCCAGCATGCCTGGACAGTCAACGGCTGTCCAACAATACTGGGAGTTGTTGTTTTGCAACATCTGGAGGCTCCGTTTTGGAAACAGTGGCGTACCAGACGTTTTTCATTTTTATTGGGGAGGGGGGCTGTGTAGGGGTATGTGTATATGTAGTGTTTTTTACTTTTTATTTTATGTTAGTGTAGTGTTTTTAGGGTACAGTCACACGGGCGGGGGATCACAGAGAGTTTCCTGCTGGAGTTTGAGCTACCGCGCAAAATTTGCTGCAACTCAAACTTGCAGGATACTGTAACTGTAACCCCTGCCCATGTGAATGTACCCTGTACATTCAAGGGGGGGGGGCAAACCTCCAGCTGTTGCAAAACTACAACTTCCAGCATGCCCTTTGGCTGTCCGTGCATGCTGGGGGTTGTAGTGATGCAAAAGCTGGAGCCCCACTGGTTGCAAAACACTGAGAGTTTACTTAACTCAGTGTTTTGCAACCAGTGAGCCTCCAGCTGTTGCAAAACTACAACTCCCAGCATGCCCAGACAGCCGAAGGGCATATTGGGAGTAGTAGTTATGCAACAGCTGGAGGAGAACAGTTTGCGCACCACTGTGTAGTGGTGTCCAGACTGTAGTTCTCCAGATGTTGCAAAACTGCAACTACAAGCGTGCCCAGGCATGCTGGAAGTAGTAGTTCGGCAACATCTTTAGATCCGGATGTTGCCGAACTACAACTCCCAGCATGTCTGAGCAGGCTTGGAGTTGTAGTTTTGCAACATCTGGAGGACTACAGTTTGGTAACCACTGTATTAGTGGTCTGCAATCTGTGCCCTTCCAGATGTTGTATAACTACAACTCCCAGCAAGCCAAGACTGTCCAGACAAGCTGGGAGTTGTAGTTCTGCAATATCTGAAGGGCCAGATGTTACAGAACTACAATTCCCAGCATGCCTGGACAGTCTTGGCAAGCTGGGAGTTGTAGTTTTGCAACATCTGGAAGGGCACAGTGGTCCCAAAACTGTGGACTTCCAGATGTTGCAAATCTGCAACTCCCAGCATGCTCAGATGCCAAGGGCTGTCTGGGCATTCTGGGAGTTGTAGTATACAGGATCCCAATACAGCAATGTATGTCGCTTTACGGCGACGTGCATTGCTGTAAAGAGGAACTCGCCTGTCGCCGGCGCCGCCGTCTTCATCGCCGGGAGCCGGGTCTTCAGGGACGAGGTAAGTACTGGGGCGGTCCCCCGCCGCGTCCTCCGGTCTTCCTCCCGCACTCTCCGGGCTTCCAGGGTCCTGCAGGATTTCAGCAGGGATCCGCTTTCGATCTCAGCCGGGTGCACGGCAGACACCGGAAAAACACCATTATGTCCGGGGACGTCCTTGGTCCTTAAAGCCCAGGGGTTAAGGGGTTAAAGGGGTACTCCGGTGGGAAAAAAATGTCTTTTTTTTTTTTTTTTTTTTTTTTTTTTTTAAATCAACTGATGCCAGAAAGTTAAACAGATTTGTAAATTACTTCTATTAAAAAAAAAAAATCCTAACCCTTCCACTACAGAGGAAATTCTTTTCTTTTTGGATTTCTTTTCTGTCAGACCACAGTGCTCTCTGCTGACACCTCTGTCCATGTCAGGAACTGTTAAGAGCAGGAGAAAATCCCCATAGCAAACATATGCTGCTCTGGACAGTTCCTAAAATGGACAGAGGTGTCAGCAGAGAGCACTGTGGTAGTGACAGAAAAGAAATCCCAAAAGAAAGTAATTTCCTCTGTAGTATACAGCTGCTAATAGGTACTGGAAGGATTAAGAATTTTTAAATAGAAGTAATGTACAAATCTGTTTAACTTTCTGGCACCAGTTGATTAAAAAAAATATATATATATTAATTTTCCACTGGAGTACTCCTTTAATTATGACCAGACACATCTGCAGTTTTAAAAATGTTAAAATGCTTAAAATTGTGTCCCATTTTTTTTTAGTTGTTTAAATGTAGGGGGAGGGCCTAGAAGCTGTCGTATGGGGGCTACACATTAGGGCAGTGATGTCCAAACTGTGTCCCCCAACACCCCCCCCCCCCCCAAGATGATGGAAAACTACAACTTCCAGCGCTGTCCGAGCATGCTGGAAGTTGTAGTTTTGCAACATTTGGAGGGCTACATTTTGGAGACCACTGAACCAAGGCTACACATTAGAGATGAGCGAACTTACAGTAAATTCGATTCGTCACGAGCTTCTCGGCTCGGCAGTTGACTTATCCTGCATAAATTAGTTCAGCTTTCAGGTGCTCCGGTGGGCTGGAAAAGGTGGATACATTCCTAGGAAAGAGTCTCCTAGGACTGTATCCACCTTTTCCAGCCCACGGGAGCACCGGAAAGTTGAACTAATTTATGCAGGATAAGTCATCAACTGCCGAGCCGAGAAGTTCGTGACGAATCGAATTTACTGTAAGTTCGCTCATCTCTACTACACATTATTCCCCCCCTAAAGCTTACAGTATGTTTTTTTTTGTTTTATGCGGAGTCACAGATAAAAGGGCAAAATAGCCCCTAATGTCACTTTAAAGCTGGTCTGGGTCTGCTATGAGACTGCAGCTACCCTAAAAGGGAATCGGGAAGCATTAGGACTGCTTCATGAACTGTAGACATGGTGGTCTTTGAGAGCTGTGTATACAGTGACCAGGGAGGCAGGGTAGTAATAAACCATCTCTGCCTTCTGTCCGAATAGTCCAGCTCCCTCCTGCAGCTGCACCTTATAACTAAGGCCGGGTTCACACCAGGTTTTTGCAATACAGTTCCCGTATAAATATTTAATTTGAAAACGGGATGGAACCGTACTATAGACTGTATGCATTAACTCTCCATTGAAAACAGTTTTTTTTTTCTTGGAATTTTAATCAAACAAGTGAAACTTTATTCATAATGGAATGAAAAGTTAAAAACGTATGTTTTTTTTTTTTTTTTCTTTAAAAAACAAATGCAACCGGGCATCATTTTTCAAACCGTTTACAGATTAAAATTTGTACACATGTTTTGACAGTTTAGTCCGGTTATGAGGAATCCGTATTTTTTTTTTTTTCATCCGAAACTTTATACGTCAACTGTATTGCAAAAACGTTGTGTGAACCCAGCCTATGAGACATCCTTGCAGAGTCACGTGGACCAACCACGAGTTTTGCGTCATCTGGGGATCCACAAGCTGTTAACTACAGGATTGATAGAATGTGATGCATATTGTTATTAACCTCTTAAGGACCAGGCACGTATGAGTACGTCCCTGCACCCTGGGTCTTAAAGACCAGGCACGTACTCATACGTCCGTGGGAATTTCGCATCCCGCTGTGCGCCGGGCGGGGACCGGACCGGGGTGACTGCTGATATCGATCAGCAGTCACCCCGCGCAAATGCCCAAGGGGGGTCATCAGACCCCCCCCCCATGTCGGCGATCGGCGCAAATCGCAAGTGAATTCACACTTGCGATTCCGGGTCATTCCGGGTCTATGGTGACCCGGAATATAAGGGGGATCGCGGGTGTCTGACACCCACAATCCCCCTGAAGAGATAGGAGTTAGGTGGCAGGGGTGCCACCCCTCCTATCCCTGCTATTGGTGGTCTAGACGCGACCACCAATAGCAGATCGGGGGCGGGGGGGTTAACTTTCGTTTTCCCCATCCTGCCCACCCACAATAGGCGGTGCAGGATGGGGAAACGACGGGGATCGGCGCTGGAGTCCACTTGCCAATCTGCGGAGGCTGCGGGCGACGATCGCTGTCTGAGATCAGCGGGCAGTGATGTCTTGCAGCAGGCTCTCTGGATCCGACGGAAGCTGATAAGTTGCCTAGCAACATCTGGAGGGCTGCAGTCCGAGACCACTATATAGTGGTCTCTATACTGTAGCACTCCAGATGTTGCAAAACTACAACTCCCAGCATGCCCAGACAGCTGTTTTGTACGGCAGTGTTTCCAAAAAGGAGCCTCCATCTGTTGCAGAACAACAACTCCCAGCATTTCTGGACAGCCACTGACTGTCCAGGCATGCTGGGAGTTTAGCAACAGCTGGAGGCACCCTGTTTGGGAATCACTGGTGTAGAATACCCCTATTTCCAACCCTATGCAATCCCTAATTTAGTCCTCAAATGCGCATGGCGCTCTCTCACTTCGGACCCCTGTCGTATTTCAAGGAAACAGTTTAGGGCCACATATGGGGTATCTCCGTACTCGGGAGAAATTACACTACAAATTTTGGGGGGCTTTTTCTCCTTTTACCCCTTATGAAAAGGGAAAGTTGGGGGTCTACACCAGCCTGTTAGTGTAAAAATTTTATTTTTTTTTTTACACCAACATGCTGGTGTTGCCCTTTACTTTTTATTTTCACAAGAGGTAAAAGGAAAAAAAGACCCCCAAAATTTGTAATGCAATTTCTCCTGAGTACGGAAACACCCCAGATGTGGGCGTAAAATGATCTGCGGGCGCACAACAAGGCTCAAGAGTGAGAGCGCACTGTACATTTGAGGCCTAAATTGGTGATTTGCACAGGGGTGGCTGATTTTACAGCGGTTCTGACATAAACGCAAAAAAATAAATACCGACATGTGACCCCATTTTGGAAACTACACCCCTCACGGAATGTAACAAGGGGTATAGTGAGCCTTAAAATAGGGAAAAAAAAAGCCCCCCAAAATTTGTATCCCCATTTCTTCTGAAAAAGAAAATACCCCATATGTGGATGTAAAGTGCTCTGCGGGTGAACTACAATGCTCAGAAGAGAGGGAGCGCCATTGGGATTTTGAAGAGAAAATGTGTCCGGAATTGAAGGCCACGTGTGTTTACAAAGCCCCCATAGTGCCAGAACAATGGACCCCCCACATGTGACCCCATTTTGGAAACTACACCCCTCACGTAATGTAATAAGGGGTGCAGTGAGCATTTACACCCCACAGGTGTCGGACAGATTTTTTGAAACAGTGGTCCGTGAAAATTAAAAATTTTATTTTTCATTTGCACAGCCCACTGTTCTAAAGATCTGTCAAATGCCAGTGGGTTGTAAATACTCACTGCACCCCTTCTTAAATTCTGTGAGGGGTGTAGTTTCCAAAATGGGGTCACGTGGGGGGGTCCACTGTTCTGGCACCACGGGGGCTTTGTAAACGCACATGGGCCCTGACTACCATTCCAAACAAATTCACTCTTCAAAAGCTCAATGGCGCTCCTCCTCTTCTGAGCATTGTAGTTCGACCGCAGAGCACTTGACTTCCACACATGGGGTATTTCCATACTCAGAAGAAATGGGGTTACAAATTTTGGGGGGTATTTTCCTCTATTAACCCTTGCAAAAATGTGAAATTTGGGGGGAAACACACATTTTAGTGAAATGCAAAAGTCGTGAAACCCGTGGGATATTAAGGCTCACTTTATTCCTTGTTACGTTCCTCAAGGGGTCTGGTTTCCAAAATGGTATGGCATGTGTTTTTTTTTTGCTGTTCTGGCACCATAGGGGCTTCCTAAATGCAATATGCCCCCCAAAAAAACCATTTCAGAAAAACGTACTCTCCAAAATCCCCTTGTCGCTCCTTCCCTTCTGAGCCCTCTACTGCGCCCGCCGAACACTTTACATAGACATATGAGGTATGTGCTTACTCAAGATAAATTGGGCTACAAATACAAACATACATTTTCTTCTTTTACCCCTTGTAAAAATAAAAAAATTGGTTCTACAAGAACATGCGATGAAAAAAAAAAATGAGATTGTGAATTTTCTCCTTCACTTTGCTGCTATTCCTGTGAATCACCTAAAGGGTTAAAATGATGACTGAATGTCATTTTGAATACTTTGGTGGGTGCAGTCTTTATAATGGGGTAATTTGTGGGGTATTTCTAATATGAAGACCCTTCAAATCCACTTCAAACCTGAACTGGTCCCTGAAAAATAGTGAGTTTGAAAATTTTGTGAAAAATTGGAAATTTGCTGCTGAACTTTGAAGCCCTCTGGTGTCTTCCAAAAGTAAAAACACGTCAATTTTATGATGCAAACATAAAGTAGACATATTGTATATGTGAACCCAAATTTTTTTTATTTGGAATATCCATTTTTCTTACAAGCAGAGAGCTTCAAAGTTAGAAAAATGCTAAATTTTCAATTTTTTCATAAAATTTTGGGATTTTTCCCCAAGAAAGGATGCAAGGTACGACAAAAATTTACCACTATGTTAAAGTAGAATATGTCACGAAAAAACAATCTCGGAATAAGAATGATAACTAAAAGCATTCCAGAGTTATTAATGTTTAAAGTGACAGTGGTTAGATATGCATAAAATGGCCGGGTCCTAAGGTGTAAAATGGCCTGGTCCTTAAGAGGTTAATTTAGTATTTGTTTCTTTGTATCAGTTACAGCAGTAAGGTTGATTTGCTGAAGATATTAGTTGCAGCATCATACCAAGACATCCCTTCCTTGGATGAGATTGTCAGACCAGCCGCTGTAGTACGGTTAAGAAATCAACTCTTGGAAGCAGAATACTACAATTTAGCCATAGAGGTACAGTATTTTATTTGCTAGTGACTGATGCATGAATCCTACCTCCTTACAAGCTTTAATATATCTATAGCTCCTTTCCTAACTTTCTTCATACAGTGGCCTAAATAAGCATTGCTGGGGGTAGGCCTCAGGTCATTGTGTGTTGTTTATGAAGTGTTTTATATGACCTGGTTTCCTACAGCCTATGCAAAGCACAACTCAGGATTTACTCCGAAAAGAAAAGTAGAGGAGAAAAAGTACCTGGGTGACAGATGTCGGCAGGATGTTTAAAAGGCATCTGCAATCTCTTAAAGGGGTACTCCGCCCCTAGACATCTTATCCTCTATCCAAGGGGTAGGGGATAAGATGTCTGATCGCGAGGGTCCCGCTGCTGGGGTCCCCTGCGATCTCAGCTGTGGCACCCCAGACATCCGGTGCACAGAGCAAACTTCGCGATGCAGGGCAGAGGCTTGTGATGTCAGGGTCGCCCTATTCATGATGTCACAGCCACGCTCCCTCAAGGCAAGTCTATGGGAGGGGGCGTGACGGCCGTCACGCCCCCTCCCATAAACTTGCATTGAGGGGGTGTGGCCATGAAATCACACGCGGGGTGTGGCTGTCATGTCACACGCCTCTGGCGCTGCACCAGACGGCTGGACCCCTGTGATCAGACATCTTATCCTCTATCCTTTGGATAGGGGATAAGATGTCTAGGGGCGGAGTACCCCTTTAAGCTCGAGAGTAACGCAATCAGGAGATGTATCGGACAAAATTAAATAAACACTCTCGCAAATGGAGATGGGTTAGGGTTGATTTAACTGTATTTTTAATTGACTTATATGTAACGTGTGTACGAACTTACATCGAAATACATCTAGCCATTTGAAAGTTATGCTGGAACATACATGCGGTATGCACATATATACATGCAAAAGATTTGTCGCAGCACTCTCCACATAGTGAAAAAAAATCTCAAAATGTTTTGGCTCAATTCATAGCCAATTTGAGCCAATAAATTTTGGCATTTTTTTCACTATTTGGAGGCTATGAATTGAGCCAATACATTTTTCGTTTTTTTTTTTTCACTATTTGGAGAGTTCTGCGACATCTCTTTTGCATATATATAATGGACTTTAATTGGGTCTAAGGACGCTGGCACCAAACAAGGGACTGGATAAGAAGTGCTGCAAACCTTGTGGTTTACTATATATAGAGAGATAGATATGAGAGAGAGATGAGATGAGAGAGAGAGAGGGAGGGAGGAGAGAGAGGAGGAGGAGGGAGAGAGGAGAGGAGAGAGAGAGGAGAGGAGAGAGGAGAGGAGAGGGGGAGTGAGGGAGTGAGAGAGAGATATATATAGATTAATTGATTGATTGATTTTTGTAGTGAGGCATTTCTCCTTTTTCCTGCTCTCATCCTATACAGATTCTTACATAATGTATCTACTAACTACCCATAATGGAGTATTGTATAGTGCACTTCATAGCTTTGCTCTTTTTCAATTGCTATCCAATTAGGTATCCACAAAGATGGGGCTGGACCCTTCTGGTGTATGGCATGCCTGGGGCATGGCTTGTCTTAAGTCTGATAATTTACCTGGCGCGAGGGAGAAGTTCAGCAGATGTATGAAAGCACCTTTAGATCTGAACCAAAGGAATATTGGGTCCAAGCCCTTGGAAGATGTTATTCAGCAATTGGAGTCTGCAGCCAAACCCCTTCTACTGGTGGTAAGGCATCGTTCCTTTGTGACTATGTATAGTTCCACAAAATGATTTAGTAATTTTTTACTCTTCATTTCCGTGGGAGGCTTTATGCCAGCGCCATAGAAATGAATAGTAAAAGTGACTTCCGTTTGATACAGCAACTGTAGGTTTGAGCAAGTCCAATGTGCGGCCACATGACGTAACAATGGGACTGTCGGAGCTTCTATCTTGAGAGGAAAGCTGCTATTAAGGGAATTACCTTAAAGAGCACCTATGGTCATTTCTAAAAATGCAATGTAGTTGTATGTATAGATTTCTGGGGGGGGATGGTTGGTCGGTCCGTCCGCCTTCTTCTAAAGTGGTCAGTCTTGCAAGATCCTGCTGGCTCTGAGCATGTTCTGCCTGCATGTAAGTTATTCACGAGTGCTGTATCTCCGGCTCTCCCAAAGAGATGCTTGGAGGGGGGGTGTCGGCCGCCACTTCATTCTGTGGTTGACACTGCTCAGTGCATGGTGAGAGCCGAGGCTCCGGGTACGAGATCGTCCCAGTGGCCGGAGTCCCAGCGGTCGGATCCCCCGTGATCAGACACTTATTCTCTATTCTGTGGATAGGGTACAAGTTCTTAAGAACCGGAGATCCCCTTTAAGGCAAAGAAATGCTGCTTCCTTAAAGGGGTTATCCAGCCAAAGACATCTTATCCTCTATCCAAAGGATAAGGGATAAGATGTCCAATAGTGGGGGGCCCATTGCTGGGACCCCCTGCGATCTTGGTGCAGCACCCGCATTCTATGCCTGGCTGCGTCTCCAGTCTTGGAAAGCTCTTTGTTTCCGGGACTGGAGACTTGAGGCAACGTCATGCCACAACCCCTCTGTTAATGTCTATGGGAGGGGGTGTATTATTGAGTCACGTCTCCTGTCCCAGAAACAAAGCGCTTCCCAAGACTGGAGACGCAGCCCAGCATAGAATGTGGGTGCTGCAGGGGGGTCCCAGCGGCGGGTCCCCCCACAATCAGATAGGGGATAAGATGCATTTTCATATTTTATGTCATTGCTGATTTAATGTATAATATATCTTTGTTTCTGAGGCCACATTTGATCTTGTTCTTTTCCTGCAGAAAGATGATGAATATTTTGCCACCTTAAAAGAACTGGAAGTTACCCTTAAAGCGCGCTGCCTTTGGTACGAGATGATGCCCGAGGGGAAGATCCAAAATAACACCTATTACCAAGAATGCCTCTATTACCTGCACACCTATGGCACACACCTGGGAATTATACAGTTCTATATGAGACATGACCTCATGCGAGATGCTTTACTGCATTTGTTGCACAAGGTAGAGTTTTCTGGTTTTATGTAACAAAAATGTTAATTAGTGCAAAATTGCATAATTTTTAAAGATTCCTGCATGTTCTCCATAGGTACATACTTGTTTACACCCAGTTGCTTAGACCTGTACACACTTAATACTATTTATGTTTGAGTGTTTGCTGCAGTTGTATCCGGTCTACGTCAACCTTTTCTGTGTTTTTCGAAGACTTTAACCAGCACCTATACATTGCGGAAAGCAATCCGAAAGAGGACAGAGTTTTGTGTGTTAGATGTATTTATTGGACAAAAATGTTCTAGTTTTGCGGTCGGCAAGCAGGGTTCTTAAAAATGGTGAGAAATTTTAACACAAGGGGGGAAGATTTGCCAATATATAAACTAAAGGGTCTAATAGGGTTATCGAGGAATAGAAAAAAAGAAAAAGAAAACAGCACCACACCTGTCCTTAGGTTGTGTGTGGTATAACAACTTGGCTCTATGGAACTAAGCTGCAATACCACAGGCAACCCGAGAACAGGTTTGGTGCTGTTTTCTGAAGAAATCAGCTCTGTTTTCTAAGATATGATAACCATTTACTGTGGTGCAAGTCACAAGTTTATTCTTTTTGCTTAAAATGTACCTGTCGCCAAATATACTGTTCTCATCTACCTCAGGTTATGTTCCCCAACTACTCCTAACACCCCTACAGCCCTTAAAAAAAAAATGTCCCCTTTAAAAAGCTGTGTATCTTACCTTTCTTCTTGCTAAGATGCAATTTCCCAGCAGGAGAAAGTGGGCGTTTCCCAGCAGGCATGACATCACTGAAGCCTGCTGAGGGACCACTTCCGCCCACACATGGTTACAGTGCTGTGATGAATAGAAGCCCTCAGGCTCTGTGCATGTTTCAGTCTGTGTTGCCATCAGTGATTCTCTCCTTCAGCATTCAGTCTGTGCAGCTTTCTGTGAGAATCTGTGGAGCTTTCACTTTCTGTGCAGTTGACAATCAAGCTCTGTGCAGAGAAACACTTCCTGAGTACGTACTCCTGCCAGGCCGGGAGGAGACCAAACTCACTGTATTAATTGTGGTATGGAACAGAACAGAGCCACCTAGTGGACATTTTTATATTACATTTTAAATAATTTATGTTGATCATTTTAAAAGCAAGTGAATGGGAAAGTGTCTGCTAATTACATAAGGAACACTATATTAAAAGTTGTTTTATTGGTGACAGGTTCTCTTTAAAATGCACTAGACATTTGGGGGGTTTGCAAGAATAAATCTGCCCAAAAGTATATTGGGAAATTGCAGAACTTTTCATGCTAAACCTAGAAAGCCTTATTTACAAGAAATGAAAACCTATATCCTCCCCGCTTTCACTCTCTCTGCTCAGACTCTACTTATTAGAACATGGTTATCTAATAGCTTATACATAGCTTATCCCTCTGCTCTACACAAAGTAGTATAACTAAAATATAAATAAATACTGGCGCAACAAGTGTACGTAAATATTTTTTTTTCTTATTTTCATTTTTTTGTATCTTGCTTAAAAGTAAAAACCTACAATATTGCACAAAGCCGAGGCAGAGGAGCGTTTCATTATATATAATATAATGAAACGCTCTCCCATACCGCTATACCGGTCGGGCCCCTCCCCCACCCTCCGAGTCAATAAAAAAAATTAAACTTGCCCGTAATGGGGGTGGTCCAGGCCATCCTTCCTTCATGTAGTGTCCGGGGGCGTTCCGGGTGGAGGGTGGTCCGGTCCGGGCTGTCCTTCTTCTCCGGCGGTCATCTTCTCCACTCCGGGCAGGCTCCGGCCTAGTACGCTGCATAGACGCCGCTACGCCGTGACGTCAGGTGCGTCGCTGCGCACAGATATCACTGCGCAGCGGCGTCTATGCAGCGTTACTAGGCCGGAGCCTGCCCGGAGTTAAGAAGATGACCGCCGGAGAAGGACAGCCCGGACCGGACCACCCTCCACCCGAAACGCCCCCGGACACTACATGAACGATGGATGGATGGCCCGGAGCACCCTGGCAGGTAGGGGAGAGAAGCGGGTGGTGGTGGCGGCGACGGCGGTCTATGGCCCCGCAAAAGCCACTGCAGTGCATTGATTTAAAGCGCCCGCTTTAAATCAATGATCTGCAGCGGTGTCGCAGGGGGTTAAATAGCCGATAACTTATACCGGAATATCGGTATAAGTTATCTGCTATCGGCCCTAACCTGCACCGATTATCGGTATCGGCCCTAAAAAAACGATATCGGTCGATCCCTAATATAAATATTATAATATAATCTTTTTAATATATCCATCTCCACCCATTCCATAGGAACGCTAGTGAAGCATACACTTCAAAGTAGTATAAATTTGGAATACTGTGCTCTTTTTGGGAATCATTAGCCAATGACAAATGCAGTGTTTCCCAACCAGGGTGCCTCCAGCTGTTGCAAAACTATAACTCCCAGCATGCTCGGACAGCCTTCGGCTGTCCGAGCATGCTGGGAATTGTAGTTTTGCAACAGCTGGAGGCACTCTGGGAATCACTGAACTAATGTGTTATCCTTACAATTAGAGATGAGCGAACTTACAGTAAATTCGATTCGTCACGAACTTCTCGGCTCGGCAGTTGATGACTTTTCCTGCATAAATTAGTTCAGCTTTCAGGTGCTCCCTTGGGCTGGAAAAGGTGGATACAGTCCTAGGATACTCTTTCCTAGGAATGTATCCACCTTTTCCAGAGCACCTGAAAGCTGAACTAATTTACGCAGGAAAAGTCATCAACTGCCGAGCCGACAAGTTCGTGACGAATCGAATTTACTGTAAGTTCGCTCATCTCTACTTACAATGTCACATACAGCATAGAATATCTGTGTAATGTATACCTCTCCCTTTTTTATGCCTTCCATGACTGTTTTCTATATTTGTATTGCTTTTGCTTACTTTGGTAGTCTGTCTTTGTTTTCCATGTAGGAATGTCCTGGAGATATTTTTATTGAAGGCATTTTTGTGCCCAGCTATGAGAGTGGCAAGCTGCAAGTGCTGGAAACCATGTTAGAATCTCTTGACTCTAGCCTGGAGAGTTGGAGCACCTACCTCATCGATGCCTGCAAACATCTCCAGCAGAAGAACTACTACAACATCTTGTATGAACTCCAGCAGTTCATGAAAGTGAGTATATATGTCCATAATTTAATATTTTCCTCTCAAGTGGCATCATCTGTTCTTATAACGGGAGGGCAAACACGGAGGAATCGGATGCTGAATCTGGTTTATTGAGGCCATGAGATGTTTCAGTTTTGTCTAAGTTAAAGGGGTATTCCATGAAAAAACTTTTTTTTTATATATCAACTGGCTCCAGAAAGTTAAACAGATTTGTAAATTACTTCTATTAAAAAATCTTAATCCTTTCAATAATTATTAACTGCTGAAGTTGAGTTGTTGTTGTTTTCTGTCTGGCAACAGTGTGCAGTTCCCGAGACAAGTAGAGATGTCAGCAGAGAGCAGAGTAGAAGTGGTTTGCTATGGGGATTTGCTTCTAAACTGGGCGGTTCCCGAGACAAGTGTCATCAGAGAGGACTTAGACAGAAAAAACAGCTCAACTTCAGCAGCTCATAAGTACTGAAAGGATTAAGATTTTTTAATAAAAGTAATTTACAAATCTGTTTTTTTTTTTTTTTTATATATCAACTGGCTCCAAAAAGTTAAAGTTTTCCTGGATTACCCCTTTAAGAAGGTACTTCTGGGAACACCACTTTTGTTACATTGTGTAAGACATTGCTTTAGGGCGTTAAAGGGGTACTCCCTTTATATGAACTGGTGCCAGAAAGTTAAACAGATTTGTAAATTACTTCTATTTAAAAATCTCAATCCTTCCAGTACTTATCAGCTGCTGTATGATCCACAGGAAGTTCTTTTCTTTTTTGAATTTCCTTTCTGTATGACCACAGTGCTCTCTGCTGACACCTCTGCACATTTTAGGAACTTTCAAAAAGAAAAGAACTTCCTGTGGAGCATACAGCGGCTGATAAGTACTGGAAGGATTAAGATTTTTTAATAGAAGTAATTTACAAATCTTTTTAACTTTCTGGCACCAGTTGATTTAAAAGAAAATGTTTTTGAGTGGTGTACCCCTTTAAGGACTTACATTTTATTTTATTTTTGCACTTTCATTTTTTCCTCCTCCACGTTCTAAAAATCATAACTCTTTCAATTTTCCACCCACAGACCCATATGAGGGTTCGATTTTTGCGCCACCAATTTTAGTTTGTAATGACAACAATCATTTCACCACAAAATCTACGGTAATCAGCCATAACAGTTATGCCACCAGCCACTGTTGCTGCCTACAGCTATGACCCATCGGGGCCGTGGACTCCACAAGACTTCTGAAAGAGTCCTGTGGTAAATCTGGCACCAAGACAAGACATTAGCATTAAAGTGGTTTTTTTTATAAGCCAGGATTTCTATAAAATCATGGTGGGATCCTCCGCTAATGCTGGACATCTGCGATCAGGCCTATGTCGGGCATTAATCACTTAGACACTGCGATCAGTTGATTGCGGCCTTTAAAACTGGAAAAAACTAATGTTAAAAAAAAAATTTGGGTGTCATGACCACCACAGCGAGATCTCGATCAGCTGACCCTATGCAGACTAAAAAATTGTGAATAAGATGTCCCCAAAAATATTAATGACTGTGAATAAGCTCATTCCCTAATAATAATTTGATCACACCCCTTTTCCCATTTTTCAAAATAAAATAATGTAAACAAAAATAAACATGTGGTATCACCGCTACTGTAAAGTCTGAACTATTAAAATATAATGTTAATGAAACCGCACGGTTAATGGCGTAAATGTCAAGAAAAAATACTCATGTCCAGAATTCATGATTTGTGGTCACTTCATATACCAGAAAGAAATTATTAAAAAGTGATCCAAACAAAAATGGTACCAATAAAAGAATAAAATCACAGCGCAAAAAAATGTGCCCTCAAAAATTCCTGTAAACGGAAAAATAAGTGTTATAGGAGTCAGAAGAGGAGAATTTTTAGCATGCTTATTTTATTTGAACAAAATATTTTTTTTTTTAGTAGTAAAGAAGTAAAAAAGCAGTAAAATAAAACAAAACTTGTATAAATTGTGTAACGTCTTAATTGTATTGACCTACAGATTAAAGAGAGGTCACTATGAAAAGTGCCTGCGTAGGAATGGAAGCCTCCAAAATGGCGTTTCCCTATCGGCTCCATCGGGGGACACAGACCATGGGGTGTATGCTGCTGTCTCTAGGAGGCATGACACCATGGCAACAAAAAGTTGGCTCCTCCCAGCAGGATATACCCGCCTCTAGGCCCTGAGCTAATCAGTTAAGCTTAGTGTCTGAAGGAGGTGGACATGGTCTGGATTTCTCCAGACCAGATCTTATGTTTTATTATTTTCCCAGTTAGGGAATGTGTTTAGTTTTTTATTCCTTTTTCTTACATGTTTTCAGGTGGGGACTCAGGAACTGTGGCTCACTGTTTCCCCATTGCGAGTAAGGGGGCACAGACATTACGTATATGCGCTGTTAACCCCCTCTCGCCAACGATCAGCGCCTGGGGTTGTACCTCATGGGTCCGGGTCCCCCTATTCCCTGCTCGCTCGCACATGGTAGCTCGGCGTGATGCAGGAAACAAAAGCTGACTGAAGACCTCGCTGAAGACTTCATTAGGTAAGTTTTTCTGACTGAGGTGAGTATATATTTTCTCCCCTAGATGCTGACTTGCAACCTCTGGAGACCCTCATTTTTTGGACCACCTTTCAGGTCTAAGGGGCTGGCTCTATCTTCAAAGCAGGGGCGAGCAAGGGCATTTTGGGAAGGAAGGGGTTACTTTTTATTAAGTACGTGTGGTGTGTGTGTGTTTTTTATACTATGCGGCTGTACTGTTCGGCGCACGGAGCGCCGACTTAATTTCGGTTTCGGTAGCAGACGTACATGTGTATCGCCCGCTCACTTCCCCGTAGACGTGCGCCCGGGGCAAGGAGCGGGCGCCAGTACTATTCTTCTTCACGGACGCCGGAGCTTACTAGAGGCGCAAACCGCCCTCCAATCAGCACTGTGCGTGCGATTTTCGGGGGCAGAGGCCAATTAGACAGTGCCTCTGCTCCAGGCACGCCCCTCTATGGTTATTGGCTGGCCTGTTTCTCCCTCTTTCTCTGAGTGGAGTTCTCCTCACAGCAGCTGCCACAGGGGACACAGACTCGGGTGAGAGAGTTCTTTTTTCATTATATCCATACCCAGAACTGTTCCTCCCTCTAAACGGACAACTGGCATTAGTTTCCTATTTTGTCTGTAAGGCCTGTAATTCCAAAATGCCTGGTTCTGCTGAACCCACTTGCTCTGCCTGCTTCTCTGCTGCCCCAGACCCCATGGTACCCCCGGATGCTCTTTCAGTTCCGGTGGATTTGGCCGCCCCTCCAGCCTGGGTTTCTTCCCTGTCCCAGTATATGGCTGACTTGACTCAAGTCTCCCGTTCGGTGGCTGAGGCCTCCCGTGACGTGGTGTCTGCCTTGAAGAAGTCTTCCCTGCGCCGACCCTCTAAAGGGACCCGCTCCCCTTCTCCACATACCTCACGCTCTCACAAGCGTACTAGGGGTGCATCTTCTGACTCTTCCATTGAGTCTTCAGGTAGACGTGGGCGTTCCCCTCATGGGTCCCGCCCCCGGGTTATCTGGTCACAAACGTCGCTCCTCCAGAGGACGTTCCCGCAGTTGGCACTCTGCCTCGCCAGAGCCGCGTACCCAATCAGGGTCGCCCCCCTACAGGGCTGCCTCCACTCGTTCACATTGTCCTGGTGAACTGGCGGATGAGGCTTTTGAATCGGCATCTGACTCGGAAGACCACTTGGATTCAGTTGAAACTGTGAACTCATTGGTTGCGGCCATAAGAGACACCTTTCACTTAGAGGACCCAGGATCTTCGGACGTGACTCCTGAAGTATCCTTTCATCGTGCTAAACTGGCACCTCAAAGGTTCAGCTCTTACGCTGAATTTGACACCATTCTGGAATCTGCATGGAAACATCCAAACAAGAGGTTCCCGGGAATTAAAAAGGTTCAGGTGCGTTACACATTCGACAAGGACCTTTTCTCTAAGGTGGATTCCCCTCCCTCGGTGGACCCACCAATTTCCCGCCTCTCTAAGGCTACCACACTGCCACTGGCAGATGCGGCTGCTTTCAAGGACCCGACGGACAAGAAGGTGGAGTCCTTAGCGAAGTTTGCCTCTGAAGCAGCAGGCTCTTCCCTACTTCCCACCTTCGTCTCGGCTTGGGAGTCCAAAGCCCTATCGTTGTGGTGCTCAAAACTCCGTCAGGGTATCCAGGCGGATCCCCCCCCCCCCAGAGGATCTGTCTGCCTTGGTTCTCCAATGCTCTAAAGCTGGCGAAATTCTGTGCACAGCTTCCATGCAGTCAGCCCGTTGTGCTGCCTTTGCTGTGGGACACCTGGCGGCTCTCCGCCGTTCCATGTGGCTTAAGGCTTGGGATGCGGATGCCGCTTCCAAAAGGTCTCTCACCGAGCTTCCTTTTACTGGTGTCCGTCTTTTTGGCAAGCGCCTTGACGAGATTATTTCTGAGCGACGGGGGGCAAGTGTTCCTTGTTGCCTCAAAATAAGGCTTGTTCTACTTCCCAGAGGAAGTCCTCTTCCTTTCGGACTTTTGGCCCCAATAAGGGGTCCCTCGTTCCGGGCGCGCCCGTCTTGGAAGTCGGACACCAACCGTTCCGGCCGTTTTGCGGCCAAATCGGGCAACCGCAAACATACTTCCACATGAAGTTATGCCCCCACCCGCAGATTTTTCTCGGTGGGAGGTCGTCTCTTATTTTTTCGAGACGTCTGGACCACACACATTCAGGACTATTGGGTCAGGGACGTGGTGTCCCAACGGGTACCGAATTGAGTTTGCCTCCCTCCCGAGGGATCATTTTTTTTCAGTCCTGGGCTCCCCGGTCTCCTTCTCTGGCGAAGCAGTTTCAAGAGGCTCTTCGGTCCCTGCTTCTCCAGGGAGTAATTGTCCCCGTTCCTCCAAGGGAATGTTTTCGGGGTTTCTATTCCAATCTTTTTGTGGTCCCCAAGAAGGGCGGTTCGGTGCGGCCAATCCTGGACCTCAAGCGTCTAAACCGTCATCTTCTCATCCGCCACTTCCGAATGGAATCCCTCTGTTCGATAGTGGCATCCATGGAACAAGGGGAATTTCTTTCTTCGGTGGACATCAAAGATGCCTACCTCCATGTTCCAATATTTCCCATCCATCAACGGTACCTCCGTTTTGCGGTTCCGGAGGGGCATTTTCAATTCGTAGCCCTCCCCTTTAGTCTGTCCACTGCTCCTCGGGTCTTTACCAAGATCCTTGCGCCAGTGATAGCCCTGATGCGGTCGAGAGGCGTCTCAGTGATCCCTTACCTAGACGACCTTCTCATCAAGGCTCCCACCAGAGTCCAGACCCTGGAGAATGTGGATCTCACCCTCCAGACCCTGGATCGCTTCGGGTGGATGGTCAACAGGGACAAGTCTGTCCTTTCTCCCACCCAGTCTCTGATATTCCTGGGACTTCAATTCAACACGGCCTCTGCCCGGATTTGCCTTCCACCGGACAAACGTCTGACTCTCCTGTCAGGAGTCCGCTCCCATCTGGCCCAGGTCCCAGTTTCCATCCGCGTTTGCATAGATGTTTTGGCTCCGATGGTAGCGGCCAAGGAGGCCGTACCCTTTGCCCAGTTTCATTACCGTCCCCTTCAACTGGCGATTCTCTCTCGATGGGACAGATCTCCTCTGTCTCTCGATCGCAAGATTGCTCTCTCTCGTCGGATCAGTCAGTCTCTGCTCTGGTGGCTCCGCTCCCTCTTTCTTCTTCAGGGGCGATCATTTCTTCCCCTCCACTGGCAGGTGGTTACAACGGATGCCAGTCTGTCGGGCTGGGGCGGTGTGTTCAGGGACTGGACGGTTCAAGGCCTCTGGTCTCCCCGGGAAGCCCTGCTTCCGATAAACCTCTTGGAACGGAGGGCGATTCTTCTTTGCCTTCTTCATTGGGAGTCCCTGCTTCAGTCCCGCCCTGTCCGCGTCCAGTCCGACAACGCCATGGCCGTGGCGTACATAAATCGGCAAGGCGGCACTCGCAGCTCGGCAGCCATGGCCAAGGTGACAAAGATTCTCATCTGGGCGGAAAACAAGGTTCCGGCCATTTCAGCGATTCACATTCCGGGTTTGCTCAACTGTGAAGCGGACTTTCTCAGCTGGTCCTCAGCCGACACCAGCGAGTGGTCCCTGAATCCAGAGGTCTTCGCGCAGATCTGCGACCTCTGGGGCATTACAGACGTGGACCTCTTCGCGTCTCGGCACAATCAGAAGATCCTTCCGTTTGTGGTGAAGTCCCTGGCGCTAGCTGTGGACGCCCTAGTGATTCCTTGGACGGGGTTTACTCTGCCCTATCTGTTTCCTCCCCTTCCGCTCCTTCCCAGGGTTCTGAGGAAGCTCAAAGCGGAGAAAGTTCCGGCCATACTGACAGCTCCAGATTAGCCCCGAGGGTCGTGGTACGCCGACGTGGGCAGGCTCCTGGACGACACTCCACTACGCCGTCCACTTCGTTCAGACCTACTGTCTCAGTGTCCTCTTTGCCACCCCAATTTACAGTCGCTGCATTTGACAGCGTGGCGGTTGAGACCGCGGTTTTGAGAGCCCGCGGTTTCTCTTCCAAAGTCATTCGCACCATGCTCAGGGCTCGTAAGCCCTCCTCTGCAAAAATTTACCACCATACTTGGCGGTCTTATTTTCATTGGTGCGAAGCTCAGGTTTTGTCTCCTGTTACTTTTTCTGTTCCCCGTCTTCTCTCTTTCTTGCAGTCGGGGTTGGAACTGGGTTTGTCTCTCAGTTCCCTTAAGGAAACTGCGTCCTCTGGCTTCTAATTCTCATGTCCGGACCTTTCTTCAAGGAGTGGTGCATGCTGCTCCTCCTTATCGGTCACCTTCTCCCCCTTGGGACTTGAATCTGGTCCTGGGGGTCCTCCAAGGTGAACCTTTTGAACCCCGTAGGGAGGTGTCCCTGCGTCTCCTTTCTTGGAAAGTGGCGTTTCTTGTTGCTATCACCTCCATTCGGAGGGTGTCTGAATTGGCAGCTCTCTCCTGCCGTTCTCCGTTTCTGGTGCTTCATCAGGACAAGGTTGTCTTATGGCCAGATCCTTCCTTTTTGCCTAAGGTTGTTTCGGCCTTTAATCTCAAGAGGACATTGTTCTTCTGTCCTTTTGGCACACTCCTTCTCATCCTAAGGAGCATTTACTCCACAAACTGGATGTAGTTCGGACTGTTAGGTCTTACCTCTCTGTCACTTCTTCGTTTCGTCAGTGTGATTCCTTTTTTGTCCTTACTGAAGATTGTCGCAAGGGACAACCTGCTTCCAAGGCCACCATTTCTCGGTGGATCCGGTCTGCCATTTCGGAAGCCTATCCCTGTAGGGGGAAGGTTCCTCCCTTCAGGGTTGTGGCTCATTCTACCCGTTCTGTTGGGGCATCCTGGGCTCTCCAGAACAAGGCCTCGGCCTCGCAGATTTGCAAGGCGGTTACTTGGTCGTCTTTGCACACTTTCTCGAGGTTTTACCGGGTTCATACCTTTGCATCGGCTGATGCTAGTCTGGGCCGTAAAGTGCTGCAGGCGGCAGTGGAACAGCCGTCTGTCTATCTGCCCACCCAAGGGACTGCTTTGGTACGTCCCACGGACTGTGTCCTCCAATGGAGCCGATAGAGAAAAGGAGATTTTTTTAACACTTACCGTAAAATCTCTTTCTCGAAGCATCTATTGGGGGACACAGCTCCTGCCCTTTTGGTTTGCTCTTTGGTTTTCTGTCCAAGGGTGTGTTCAGTTATATTTTTTCTTCTGGTTCTCGGACAGTTCGTGTTTTTTTTCATTGACCTGTCGGTCCTCTCCTATTGCTCTGGTACTAAAACTGATTAGTTCAGGGCCTGGAGGCGGGTATATCCTGCTGGGAGGAGCCGACTTTTTTTGTTGCCATAGTGTCATACCTCCTAGAGACAGCAGCATACACCCCACGGTCTGTGTCCCCCAAGGGATCCTTCGAGAAAGAGATTTTACGTTAAGTGTTAAAAAATCTCTTTTTTTGTTTCACCGTAGCTTCTGTGGTAAAATAAAAGGTGTCATAACAAAGTACAATTGGTGACGCAAAAAACAAGCCCCATATGGGGTAGTGGGGGGGGGTAATTAAAGGGGTACTCCGGCCCTAGACTTCTTATCCCCTATCAAAAGCATAGGGGATAAGAGTCTGATCTCAGGGGTCCTGCCGCTGGGGACCCCCCAATCTCTCCTGCAGCACCCCCTGTCATCAGCCTCATGGAGTGAACATCGCTCCTTGTCTGATGACTCACAATACAGGGGCCGGAGTAACGTGACGTGACGGCTCCGCCCCCTCGTGACATCATGCCCCGTCCGATGCAAGTCTATAGGAGGGGGCGTGGCGCCATCACGCCCCCTCCCATAGGCTTGTATTGAGGGGGTGGTGGGGTGTGATGTCACAAGGGGGTGGAGCCGATCTTTGCTCCATGAGGCTGATGACAGGGTGCTGCAGGAGAGATTGCGGGGGTCCCCAGCGGTGGGTCCCCTGCGATCAGACATCTTATCCCCTATGCTTTTGATAGGGGATAAGATGTCTAGGGCCAGAGTACCCCTTTATATGTTACGGCTATTAGAAGGTGAGGAGGAAAAACAAAAGTGCAGAAATGAACATACTCTGTGTACATAGAGGCTGCAATAAAAACTAGTGTACGCTGTATGTAGACTTTTGCTATCCAAGAGTCCTCACTTCAGCACCCATTTGGGTATGAATGTCTTTGATCTGCGGCTTTTGTTTATCACAGGACCATGTTCGAGCAGCCATGACCTGCATACGATTTTTCTCACACAAAGCCAAGAACTACCGTGAATTGGGTAACAACCAGACGTGGCTGGTGAAATCCAAGGAGCATCTGAAAATTTCTTTACAAGAAGTGTCCCGAAGCAACAGAAGAAAATCATATGACACTTTTAGGAAAAAAATGTCAGCAACGGATGTGTCAAGGTAACTCCTGCAGATTGTGTGCATCTCCAAAGGCCAATAGAGAGAGATGGGACATTTATAGATTTATTTTCTCGTTCACAAAACTCATTTTAAACCATTATTTTGAAAATTCTAAGTTACAATAGAGAGTCCCAAATTCAGTACCCTCATTTATTAGCCAAATCTGTAACAAAGGGCATCACTCGCCGTGGAGGACCCAGCTTGCCACATGCATTACACGGACAACCTATTGGTTTCAGTGGACACTGTGCCATAATTCTTCATTTATTTGCATTTATGTTTTTATATATTTATTTATTGTTAAATAACAGGAAATTTTATATGAAATACTTAAAAAGTACCTGTCACCAAATAAACTTTTCTAAACTAACTTAGGCTATGTTCCCTAACTACTCCTAACACCCATCTCACCCTTAAAAATTTTCAGAGCTTTTAAAAGCTTTGTATCATACCTTTCTTCTTGCTCGCGTTGTGCAATCTTCCGGCAGGAGAAAGTGGATATCACTGAAGCCTGTTGGGGGACCACTTCCACCCTCACATCGTTGCTGTGATGAATAGAATACCTCAAGCTCTGTGCATGTTTCAGTGAGGCTCTGTGCAGCTGTCAGTCAAGCTCAGTGCAGAGAAGCACTTCCTGAGTTTGGTCTCCTGTCAGGCTGGGAGGAGACCAAATTCACTGTATTCATTTTGGCAGGGAACAGAACAGAGCCTTCTAGTGGCCGTTTCATTTTATTACATTTTAAACACATTCATGTTAATAATTTTTAATTCAAGTGTATGGGAAAGTGTCTGCTAATTACACAAGGAACCCTATATTAAAAGTTTTATTGGTGACAGGTACACTTTAATTTCACCTTTTGGAGGCACAGTAGAGAAATCATAATTATTTTTTTGGGTTCCCTCACAGATGTTAAAAAGATGTCCATCCGTAAGACATTTATGCCCTAGGGGATAAATGTCTGATCACGGTGGGTCCGACCACCGTAGGGGGCCCCTGCTCTGCTCTGCTAGTGCGAGTTGCGTAACCAGCACGTCAGCTGGTTAATACACGCCCCCTCCATTCATCTCTACAAGAGAAGCGGAGACTGATGAACGCTGTGTCTCCGCCTCTCCCATAGAGATGAAGGTCGCTTTCTGTAATGACCCTTTATATGAACTAAACCTCACTACTTTTTTTATTTGCTGCGGAGAGATTCCTTTTCTGCTTGTAGTTAATGTGCTAACTTTCTAAACCTGCATCATAAATTTGGAGCCACAGCGTCACCGATCCGGGCACAGATTGGGAACCCCCACCATCTCTGCTGCGGCACCCCAGACAGCCGGTGCACCGAGCGAACTTCCGTGCCGGATGACTAACGATGCGGGGCGGAGGCTCATGGTATCATGGTCATGCCACCTCAATGCAAGTCTTTGGGAGGGGCGTGACGGCAGTCACGCCCCTCCCATAGACTTGCATTGAGGCGGCGTGGCCGTGAAGTCATGAGCCTCAGACGCTCTAAACTAATGTCGTGTGCAGCAGGGAGATCGCTGAGGTCCCACTGCTGGTCCTTTGGATAAGGGGATAAGATGTCTGGGGGCAGAGTACCTCTTTAAGAGCAGTGTTGGCTGACCCCATGACAGACTGTGGATATAGTGGTAGTCAGGATTGTCAGGGGGTGGTCACCACTAGTGCATCAACCCAAGGCTCTCAATAATAAGGCATTGATGTCTTCTTATTTAAAAAAAAAAAAGTCATATCTTCTCAGCAGGAGGGGAGAACTCCGGCTGCCTCCAGTAAAGTAAACTTACATCATCTTTCAGGCACATCAACACTGTTGAACTACAGATGGAAATCACAAAGTTCCTGCAGAGATGTGAGAGCTTGCAGACTGGTCAGGAGTATGACAAGCCGCCCCCCACACTATTTGGACACAGTGCCATGATGATAGATGTGGCCTCCAGGGTGAGTGCTTTATAGACGGTTAGCCTATTCTTTGTTTTTTGTTTTTTCCTTGGTCGCTTCTTTGGGTCTGTGTGTACGTATATAGTGTTTGTGTGTGTGTATATATTTATAATATAGTGTGTGTGTGTATATATATATATATATATAATATAATTTTATGTATAACCCAGTTAAAGGGGTTTTCCCATGGGATAGGTAATAATAATCTTAATATTGATCTGATTGCTGATATCTTCACTAATCCTGGGAATGGGGGACTTGGGTCCCTCCGAGGTAAATGGGGGGGGGGATCAGACAAGGATGCCGCTTCAATTCTATGATTATGTAGGAGATATTTTAAGTACAATGCCCTGTTAACTCTGTGAGTACTGTTGAGTTGATAGGAGCAGCAGTGCGCATGCCTAAATGCCACATCATTTGTTTCGATCAGAAGCGTTTCATCTGTCCCTGTGTTTCCCAAACAGTGTGTTCCTCCAGCTGTTGCAAAACTACAATATACCTACTGTCCAGGCATGCTGAGAGTTTACTTTTGCAACAACTGGAGGAACACACTGGTTGGGAAACATTGACCTATCCCTGTGGAGAAAAACAGAGAACAGTTTCCAGCTGGCCTCCATATTACAGTCTTGCCTACAGATTACCAGCAATATGCACCTGCACTAGGTGGGTTTTAGCCAATAGGTGCACAGTACTGACTGATGTCGGAGACAGGGGCATAGTTTTGGCAACTTCTGCCATACATCCCAGTAACATACAGAAGCAGTAGTTATTACCTCTTTGGTCAAAGACCCGTAATGTACAGAATAGTCTGAAAACTTGTGTCTGAGAGACCGATGTGAAACAATAAGTGGCTCTAGTGGCTTCTTTTTACTGGTTCTGAAAATATTCCCGGAATGGTAGTGTGTAATGTAAGTGCACAGTTTTAAGCCCCTATTTCCTAGTTAATTGATATGTTTTTTTTCCTATATATTTTAAAATAGGTAATTTTGGGTGGAAAGAATGTAGAGGAAGGATTTGGAATAGCTTTTCGAGTAATTCAGGTAAGATGTGGTTACTGTATTGAATGTTTCATCTATGCATCCAGGATTCAGTGCATTCTAGAAGGAATTCAAGAGTTTTCTTAGAATAAAGGCCGTGTTCACATGGTGTGGAAAATTAGCAGAGAGGCCGCTTAGAAAACCTGTCTCCATAGACAGCAATACAATTCCGAGTGGATTCCGCCCAAAGAATGTTCATTATTTTGACAGAGAGCAGAATCGGAATTTCTGCGGTGGAAACATCTACTTTGGAAATTCAGTCGTGTGAACGTAGTCTTAAAATCCCCCATCCACAGCGTCGGGGGCAGCTAGCTGATCAGTCAGGGCCCATCCGCTGGGACCATCACCGATTTAACTGTCCCTGAGTGAATGGAGCCGCAGTGTGCATTCTTGGCCACCGGTCCATTCATGATCTATGGCAGTGTTTCCCCACCAGGGTGCCTCCAGCTGTTGCAAAACTGCAACTCCCAGCATGCCCGGACAGCCAACGGCTGTCCGGACATGCAGGGTGTTGTAGTTTTGCAACAGCTGGAAGCACCCTGGTTGGGAAACACTGGTCTATGGGGCTACCGAACATGACTAGTCCCTCTGAGAATAAATGGAGCCTTTTAAGCATGAGTGCTGCCGCTCCATTCATGTGGGACATCTGTTCTCAGTTTTCATGATCAGTGGGCAACCCCATCAACTGGACCCCCACTGATTACTTCATGGATGGGGATTCATATTTAATCTTGGGATAACTCAATTAATCCAGTTAGGATGTACACATCTCAAAATCCTGCAATTATTTTGAGCACATACCTGCAGTGGAATTGAAAGAGTACCTCTCATGATCTTGTTATGCCCCCATCATGATAAACCACCCCCTGCCTTTATTTTTATAATTTTTTTTTAGTTTTCTACCTTGATATTGCTCTGTATTTTCTGCTCAGTCTGTCAGATTTACAGACTGGGAAGGGGGCGTTCCCCAGCAGGCGTGACCTCATCTGAAGCCATACAGGGGAAAACTTCCTTCCTAACTCTGCTACACACAGCCCAGAGCAGTTCAGTGTGAGATGAGCTATGATTGGCTAAGGCTGCACACCCCCCTTAGGACTTCAGACCATAATAGCAAGTGCAATAGCAAAAAAAAATTTTTTATGATAGTGCCCATTTAAGATTACACCTGAATCAGAAGACTGAGCAGGGATGTGATTATGATCTTTTTTACAACTATATTGTTTATTAGTTTTAGACTTTTTTTAAAGTAAACATTGCAGGTCCTTAGTGTGCAGTGAAGTCTTCTACCGGCTCTTTAATTTTTTCCTCCTCACCTTCTAAAAATCATAACTCTATATTAATTTTCCACCTACAGAACAATTATGAGGGCTTGTTTTTTGCGCCACCAATTTTACTTTGTAATGACATAAGTCTTTTCACCACAAAATTTGATGTGAAAATTTTTTTTTTTATTTGTGCGGTAAAATTGAAAGAAAAAAAATGCCATTTTGAAACTTATGGGGGCTTACACTTTTCGGTAAAACGGACACATTAGTTTTGTTCTTTGTATTATTTATCGGTTACAGCGATACCCAAATTATATAGGTTTTACTTTTGTTTTACTTCTTTTCAAAAATTATAACTTTTTGTATGAAAATTAGTATGTTTAAATTTGTCCTTCTGACCCCTAGAACTTTTTTTTTATTTTTCCATATAAGGAGATGTGTAAGGGCAAATTTTTTGCACCGTGATTTGTAATTTTTATTGGTACCATATTTGTTTATTGGTACCATAATTGTTAATGGGACTTTTTGATCACATTTTTATTTTTTAAGGGAATACAAAAAAAATTTGAAGCGGAGCGGGCACAGAGAGTACATGTACTCCCTGTGTCCTTAAGGAGTTAAAGGGTACCTTTCATCACAGGGGTGTGGAAATTTTATAAAAAACTACTTGTCCACGGGACAAAAATGGAGCAAAATCTTCTTGTCCCTCATGACGATCCACTTGTCCGCGCCAATTTTCGCTTTTACGCTCTCGTTTTTTCCTCCTCGCCCTATAATAGCCATAAATACCTACTATAATGATACCTTTTAATTTTTCAATAACATATTCTCTGAACCCAAAAAATATATAAATATATATTAAGGGAAGTGAAATTGAAATAGTAAAAGATAATTTTGCAGATTTGGTGTTTTTCTTTTCTGCGCCATTTACCTTGTGGTTGAGATAACATGTTAGTTTTATACTTTAGGCGCCTGATTACAGCGATACCAGATTTGTATCGTTTACGTCATGTTTTACTAATTCTGGACTTTTTCTAATTTTTTTTTTAATTGCCATTTTTTAACCCCTGCAGCTTTATTTTTTTTCCGCATACCAGGCTGTATGAGGGCTCATTTTTTGCGCCATAATCTGTTTTTTGTATCGGTACCATTTTGGCATTGATCTGACTTTTTAATCGCTTTTTAACTTTTTTTTTCTGGTATATTATAAAAATTTCAAATCTGTGGTTTGGTATTTTTTTTTACATTTACCGTACGGGATACATAATGTTATATTTTAATAGGTTGTACAATTACGCACGAAGCGATACCAAATATGTTTATTTTTATTATGTTTGCATGTTTTTATATAGGAAAAGGGGGTGATTTGAACTTTTAACATGGAAGGGGTTAATGCAGCGGTCTTCAAACTGTGGCCCTCCAGATGTTGCAAAACTACAACTCCCAGCATGCCCGGACAGCCAACGGCTGTCCTGGCATGCTGGGAATTGTAGTTTTGTAACATCTGGAGGGGCACAGTTTGAAGACCACTGGGTTAATATGTGTCTTTCAAACTTTTATTAAAACTTTTATTTATTATTATTTTATTTTTTTTGACACTTTATTAGACTTATGAGGAATCATTAGATTCCTCAGACAGATGAATAGATTCTATTCAACTCTATTAATCTGTGTGCTCTGTGATCCATTGATAGAGCCTGGTCCAGCCAGGATCTATCAATGACAGAGCTGGGACAGCTGGAAGCAGAGGTAAGCCCTCCGGCTACCTCCATAGTGGATCGCCCCCCTGCGATCACGCTGCAGGGGGGCGATCCACCCCACTAGCCTACCAGGGAGCGTTCACATCTCCCTTTAGACGCCGCTGTCAGCTTTGACAGCGGCGATCTAAAGGGTTAATAGCCAGCCGCGGCGATCGCCGCATGCTGGCTATTAGCGGCGGCCCCCGGCTACTGAGAACAGCCGGGGGCTGCAGAGTATGGAGCGGGCATGAATCCCGAGCCCGCTCTATACTCCCCTGTGAGCGCCGCATACAGTCTCCCCGTGCAGACGTGCGGGGAGCGAAGGCAGAGGACGCAGGTCTGCACGGGGAGCAATAAGCCACAAAAAAAGTTATTCTGCATACATTAATCTATAATATATCAAAAGGTACCCTTTAAGAACGGGTACTGTTACTTACACATATTAGGTAGCCACACATCAGTCTTAGCCTGGAGAATTAATTTTTAGAGTAATTTTATGTGAACCTCTGAGCTGTGCTAGAAAAAAATATTTAATTTCTGCTGCATGAAGCAAGGCCTTGTGCAGTCATGTCAGTAAAGAATAAAAATCTTTTGGTTGCTAAAATGGAAAACTTCAGCTGGTCAGGGGTTCAACTCTACTCTTTACATTATTTGTTAAATTTTAGGATTTTCAGCTTGACGCATTCAAGGTGTACAGCAAAGTGTGCAAGCAGCTGGTACAACAGGAAAATTACTCCGAAATCCTGCTGCTGGTGAAGTGCGTGAGCGAGTCCGGAATCGCCGCAGAGAAGGACTGCGATCAGATTTTGCTAAGATGTGTTGAAGAAATGGCAGATGTTCCTTCTGATGTAAGATGCTATTTATTTTATCATAGCATGGAAAGGTTTGACGGTCTTTAGGTCTGTTCACATCACGGAAATTCTATGAGAAGTTTCCTCACTAAATTTTCCAACTAGATTCACAATTTTCTTGCATGGGGCAGAAATGATCCGGATTCATTCCTTATGTTCAATCTTTCATTGGAATTCAATTACTTGTTGGAAGTTCTGTTACAGAATTTCCGAAGTGTAAACAGGGAAGCAAAGTCCTATTAAGATCAATGGTGAATTTAGCATGGAATGTCCGTAGTTTGCACAATCATGTTAACACATACACAACCACTGCAGATTTTGCAACCATTGACCTTAATGACATACAACCTAGAAAAGTCCTATATATATATGGCTCTTTATAAAGTAAAGAGAGGTCAACCAAAAAAGAGAAGACCAATAAATATACCTACAGTATGCAAAAACGTAACACTGTGACCCCAATAAATAATAAAATACCCGTCAGTATATAAAAATATATAATATATATTTTATACTTGAGTTCTTGAATAAACATCATAGATGGAATAAAATGCATACTCAATATATATGTAAAAATTCATCTTGGAATAAAACATATAAAATGATGTAGCAGGGTATAGAGGGAAAAGAGATCCTGGTATACAGCAAATGTATAACACAACAGGTACCTGTTCAAGGTAGCGAAGTGTGTGTGACAAGTATTAAATATTAGAAAAGCCGCTATAGTTCATAAAGTGCAAGTGCTAAACAATAATAAATCACTACAATTCAAAAAAATTAGCAAAATGCAAACTGATCGGAGTGGATAAAAAAAGTAACTGGTGATCACACAAATAGTGAAGCAAGTGCTATATCCAAAACAGCAGAAAAAGTGTACGTGATAGAGCTGAAGAAAAGACAAAGAAATAGCAGCATAGGTTTGGTTACACATATACCGGACTCGCCCCAGGTCCCGCTTGAGACCTCCGACGCGTTTCCCAAATGAGTAGGCTTTCTCGAGGAGTACCATATGGTTCTCCTCGAGAAAGCCTACTCATTGGCGAAACGCATCAGAGGTCTGTAGCGGTGTTAAGGTTGGCTGCTGGTTAGGCCTTAAAATGTGCGTGACTGCTGCTGTATACTGCCAAGTGTCGACACAAGAAATATACACCAGACAAAAAGTTGGTATAAAACTCTCTCAGCAGGAAGCTCAGGAGCTGTCCCCAAGAGTGGTAAAGAGTTCTTTTTAATACACGGAAGTACAGTGGTCCCTCAACATACGATGGCAATTCGTTCCAAATGAACCATCATTTGTTGAAACCATCGTATATTGAGGGATCCGTGCAATGTTAAATATAGGAAGGTATACTCACCTGTCCCTGCCGCTTCGGACCGTCACCGCTGCCCTGGATGTCGGCGTCCATCGCTGTCGCCGCGTCCCCATGGTGTCCCCGGCACTCCAGACAGTCTCCGCTGCCCAGTATCGTCGTTCCTTATTGGATGACGGGACGGCGTGCGCGGCGACGTGATGACTACGATGGAGAGCGACGGCGATGCAGCGGATCCTGAAGAGGATGGTCCGGAGCGCCGGGGACATGTAAGTGATCGTCACTGGACCACACGGGGCACCTTAAACGGCTATCCGGCGGCAGCTGAAGCAGTCTGCGCTGCCGGATAGCCGTTTATGCGATGGCCCCGACATACAAAAGCATTGTATGTTGATGCTGCCTTCAACATGCGCTGCCCTCTGAGAGGCCATCGTATGTTGAAATTATCGTATGTCAGGGCCATTATAGGTCGGGGGGTCACTGTACATTGGTTTTTACATTTGACAAAAAGGGAGGTTAGTTATCATGTCAAAATCATCATGTTATATTTTAATTGATTATTTGAGTATTGTGTCTGTGTATATATTATCATATTTAAGGATCCATTTCTCTCTTTGCCAAAGTTCACTTATGCTGCCCTCTCACTCTCATACTGGAAAATTCCAGATATTTCTCTGCCCTTCTACTCAGTCTATATCTCTTCAAATATTTTGTCTTCCAAGTTTCAGCCTCTTATCTCACTTCTTCTGGCCTCGTTCCAAGGTCTTCATCTTCTTGGGTCAGCAAGCTGAAATGTCTCATAAGGAAAAGGAAAATGTTTTTCTGAAGCATATTAGCATATATTAGGGCTGCACGATATATCCCAAAAGCAATCGAATCGCGATTTTTGCTTTTTACGATATAGCGTTAGGCCCCCCCCCCCCCCCCCCCGGGAAAACATGCGGTTATCTGCTTGGGCTGGCTCCCGTGGCGGGGGCTGGCCAGAGCAGGTAAAAACTAATTTAAATACTAAAAGTCAGTGTTTGCCAACCAGGGGGCCTCCAGTTGTTGCAAAACTACAACTCTTAGCATGCCCGGACCGGCAGAGGCTGTCTGGGCATGCTGGGAGTAGTAGTTTCACAACAGCTGGAGGAACCCTGCTAGAAAAACACTGAGCTAAGGGCCCAGGGAGAGAAAAAAATTGGAAAAAAAAACAACTTCTGCTCACCTAGTCCCGGTCCCTGCAGATTCGTCTCTTTGCGCTCCGAGGTGTCCTCTCTTAGTACAGTGATTGGCTGATGGGGAAAGGTCTTGTACTGCAGCAATACACTAGGTTTCCCAGGTCCTGCAGAAGATTTGAAATCCACCCGGGAAACCCAGTGTATTATTGCAGTACAAGAATACAAGAATGTGACAGGAGGAGTGGGGGGGGGGGGGGGGGATGTGACAGAAGTAGGGGGGGGGGGATGTGACAAGGTGGGGGGAAGAATGTGAAAAAAAGGGGATGTGACAAAGGGGGGATGTGACTAGGGGGAGATGTGAAATAGGCGGTGGGCATAAAATGGGTAGGTAGATGTGAAATGGAGGCGATTGGACATGAAATGGGGGGATTTCACCATTTTTTTTTTTATTATTATTATTATATTGCATCGCATATCGAATTCGCAGTATTTAGGACCAAAAGCGCACATTTTCCCCATATCGTGCAGCCCTAGTGTGTGTGTGTGTGTGTGTGTGTGTATATATATATATAAAAAATATATGTGTATATATAAAATATTGATCATCCTTATTAGCGGGACCGGGGCCTAGTCCGGTATATGTGTGACCAAACTTATGCTGCTATGTCTTTGTCTTTTCTTCAGCTCTATCACGTACACTTTTTCTGCTGTTTTGGATATAGCACTTGCTTCACTATTTGTGTGATCACCAGTTACTTTTTTCCACCTTTCTACTTTTTTGTTCTTTGCACATGTTTTTTGAATTGTAGTGATTTATTATTGTTTAGCACTTGCACTTAATGAACTATAGCGGCTTTTCTAATATATAATACTTGTCACACACACTTCGCTACCTTGAACAGGTACCTGTTGTGTTGTTCATTTGCTGTATACCAGGATCTCTTTTCCCTCTATACCCTGCTACATCATTTTATATGTTTTATTCTGAGATTAATTTTTATATATATATATTGATTATGAATTTTATTCCGTGTATGATATATATTTTATACTTGAGTTCTTAAATAAACATTATACATTTGTATAAACTGACGTGTATATTGTTATTTATTGGGGGGTCACACTTTTGGGTACTGTAGGTATATACATTGACCTTAATGAGCCTGCAGCAAATCTACTGTAGTGAATGATTTGCATATTTGCTGCAGACCCATTGAAGTAAAAGGTGGCAAAATCCATAGAAGATTATGTACATGTGAACATACCCTTAGGCCTGATTCACATGGCCGGAAATGTGCGGAACGTCCGCCTGGAAAACACTGGCGGACATGGTGCACATTTGATTGTTCCGGCGGGCGCTAGGACAGCTTGAAAATGCGCCGTCTTAGTCGGCTGTGCATTTCTGAGTGGAATGTGCAAAAAGACTAGACATGTCTTTTCTTTTTGCAGACGCCAGAATTCGGGTTTCCTAAGATTTTTCACCTGCGGAAATTCTGTGCGCACAGTGCAGCAGAATCCCATTGAAATCAAGCGGAAATAGAGTGGAATATTCCTGTGGATTTCCACTTGGAAATTCTGCGATGTTGAGCATAAATTTTCATCAGGACAAGTTTAGATCAGAATGCTGACAGGCATTCATGTGTTTCCCCTGCAGCTCTTATTACTAAAGGGTGAACAAAAATTACATTACCGTATCTTTCGCCATATAAGACGCACTCTTATATGGCGAATACACCCCTATCGCGGCGGTCCCTGCGGCCATCAATGGCCGGGACCCGCGGCTAATACAGGACATCACCGATCGCGGTGATGCCCTGTATTAACCCTTCAGACGCGGCGATCAAAGCTGACCGCCGCGTCTGAAGCGAAAGTGACACTAATCCGGCTGCTCAGTCGGGCTGTTCGGGACCGCCGCGGTTAAATTGTGGCGTCCTGAACAGCTTACAGGACACCGGGATGGACCTTACCTGCCTCCTCGGTGTCTGCTCCGTGCCGGGATCCCCTGCATGGCGGCACTCTCCTTCGACGTCATCACGTCGTCGTGCACGCCGTCTCGTCATCCAATAGGAGCGGCGTGCGGTGCGACGTGATGACGGCGACGGAGAGCGTGGATCCCGGGGAAGAAGATGTCCAGAGCGTCTGGGACACCCCGGGGGCGCGGCAACAGCTATGGAGCGACATCCAGGGCAGCGGTGACGGTCCGGAGTGGCGGGGACACGTGAGTATTACCTCCTAGCCAGTGGTCTTCAACCTGCGGACCTCCAGATGTTGCAAAACTACAACTCCCAGCATGCCCTGTCGGGGCATGCTGGGAGTTGTAGTTTTGCAACATCTGGAGGTCCGCAGTTTGAAGATCACTGTTAGGTGCAAAATCTAGAGAAAAAAAAAAAGATTCTGCACCCTTTATAATTGTGTGCACCTTATATGCCGGTGCGTCCTATAGGGCGAAAAATACGGTACTTCACTATTCACAGGGAAGAATCCATGGTGCCGCTTTCCACAATAGGAAATACTGAAAGGAACTTTACTGATTGGACGACCTTAACACCTCTAGGACTTTGCTTCTCTACTGGTTTTTGTCATGTTAAAGAACATTTGACATACAGGGTCCTCATTTCTGCTTTTTAACTCTAAACTAAAAGGGGAATTTTAAGGCCAAATTTAACCTCACAATACATGTATACTCTATATATATATATATATATATATATATATATATATATATATATATATATATATACACACATATATATATATTATGGTTCAGGGGCCATTGCTTCCTGATGAAGACTTGTCTCACCATTGCTTATAGGCTGCAGCTGAAGGACTATACAATCACAAAGGTACCAGGTATAGCTACAGCAAAGGACACCCAATCATCACTGCAGAGGGATAATTATAAAGACTTCTAGAACCTCCTGAAAGTTGTTATAGATAAATAAATCAGAAATGCCACAAACAGACGTAACATTATCCTTAAAATAGTTTGGAAATATAATGTGCGGTTTCATAGTAGCTCCTCTATAATATCTAATGTCCTGTTATAGTAAATACAAGTTGTTTTACTCTCATTTCAGGACCTGGAGAAGCTTATCCAAGGCATGAGAAGTGATGAAACCAAGGTAACTGTTCAGATAAGTGTAAACGATGGGAAAAATCTGTTTTCCTTCAGAAATGATCCACAGAATGTTGAGTCCATAAATTAAGACTATAGTAATACATTTCTGCACTTCTAGGCATCAACACATACTACTAGGATGAAAGGGGTATTCCGGCTATAGACCTCTTATCCCCTATCCAAAGAATAGGGGATAAGATGTCTGATCGTGGATAAGATGTCTGATCTCCGTGCAGCACCTGGCATTCTCTGCTGGGCGGCTGCTCCAGTCTGAAAAACCTCTGTTTCCGAGACTGGAGACATGACGTGTCGCGCCCCCCCCCCCCCCCCCCCCCCATTCATTTCTATGGGAGGGGGCCTGACAGCCGCCACGCCCCCTCCCATAGACATGAGGTTTCCAAGACTGAAGCAGCAGCCCGGCAGAGAATGCAAGGTGCTGCACGGAGATAGTGTTGTGTCCCAGCTGCGGGACCCCCGCGATCAGACATCTTATTCCCTATCCTTTGGCTGGAATACCCCTTTAAATCTCTATACAGTTGTACACAGCTATATATGGATTGTTAAAGAGGTTTCTCAGAATTACAAAAACAGAGCTAATTTCTTCCAAAAACAGCACCACACCCGTCCTTAGATTGTGTGTGGTACTGCTTTGCTCCATTCATTTCAATGGAACTGAGCTGCCATACCACACACAACACGAGGACAGGTGTGGTGCTGTTTTTTTTTTTTTTATAAAGAAATTTGCTCTGATTTTAATTTTTTTTAAAATCCTGGATAACCTCTTTAAAGGAGTAGTCCAGTTCTGAAAAACATATCCCCTATTCTAAGGATGGAGGGGAAGTTTCAGATCATGGGGGGTCCGACCGCTATGGCCCCCCACGATCTCCTGTACGGGGCCCTGTAACAACATAGTGAATGGTCATCCTTAAAGGGGTACAAACTGTTCCGAACGCTGGAGCCGGGAGCTTGTGACGTCATAGCCCCGTCCCCTCATGATGTCACGCCCCGCCCCCTCAACGCAAGTCTATGGAAGGAGGCGTGACATCATGAGGGGGCAGGGCTATGATGTCACGAGCTGCCGGCTCCAGCGTTCGGAACAGTTTGTTCCAAATGCTGAGCAGTGGAGTACCCCTTTAAAAGAGCGCTCTAGGCAAATCTGTTACATACTATCTAGTCCAGGGCCCGATGGGGCAGTGCATGACAAACAGATTTTTTTGGTCTTCTTTGTGTGAACC